>NC_071502.1:22256060-22559090 GCF_028408465.1 Anastrepha ludens | reverse complement strand
CTTATTTGGTATCAAGTTGATCTAAATTATTTGAAAAAACTCGTGTAAAAGTATATTTGTCTTTAATATTGTCTTAAAGACTCTTTGTCAAAATTGCATGGCGCACATTTTTGATGGAGCATTTAAACCCAATGTCTCTTACCCGCGTTGTTAATTTGAACTTATTTTGAAAAGTATGAGAAATATTAAGCTTCAAAGTGCGATGGAGAACTGAAAACTAACGAAATGCGTTTGGTTTGTTTTTTTTTGTATTTTTTAATTAAAAAAACGAAATTTATTTTCCTTTTTTTTTTTTTTTTTTAATTTGAAAAAACGAATTTAATTTTATGTAGTTTGTTATACTTTTTTGCATTTTTTAATAAAAAAATAGGGTTCCTATATTTTCATTTGGTGATGATGATTTAATAGTATTTTTTTAGTTTCTGTTGTTTATTCCTTATATCCCTTTCCGAATCTTCTTTGATATGAGGCATCCGAATAAGGTAATTTCATATATATTAAAGTGATTATTGTTAACTAAGGTAGAGATTTTCAAATTTACAATTTATAGTATTTATTTCCACCTATGTGCAATCTTGCATTATGCGCCAATTGCGGTTGGAAAAACAAAAGCATTTCATTTTCAATACTCCATCCCAACTTTCAATGAAAAAACGTGCAATGAGTTCTCATTTTCTCATTATTTAATGAGTTTTTCCTGAAAAATTATGCTGCTTGAAAGCTCAACGCCAACCAAAATAAATCCACATTTCTTTATAAACCAGCATTACTTTGAGCCTTACATGAAATGAAAGACTTTGAAAATATTTACGCCAAATATTTGGGAAATCTTCAAAAATCGCTTAACCAGCAGCGACTTTGAGAAATTATATATATATATACATACAAGTATACATAGGTATATATATATATATATCTATATACCTATGTATACTTGTATATATGTGTGTGCAATCAAAAGCAATTAACGTAGCAGGTAACCCAGATTTTGCTGCTTCAACTTCACTGCCTTGCATTTCTCCAAAATACCGCTGACTCGAACCAAATAGCACTCAATCACTCTGCTGTGCTGCTCATTTTTGGCAGCTCGCCTTTGAAGCTGATTCAACAGCATTTAACGAAAGCTTTGCCTGCCAGACATAAACACTCGCCCAATTACAAGAGCGAACGCGCTCCAATAAAATTTTAACACGGCATTAATATTTCACGCCATCACCCACACACACAACCACACTTTCAAACACTTGCACACAAAATCTCAAGGTCTATGTATTTGTACTAAATTTACGTTGATAAAAACATAAAAAAATCGCTTAAGGTGCGCGCATTCGCAGCAACTTAATTTCATTTTGTTAGTCGTGAATTCCAAGCGGTTGTAAAATATGGTTGGATTTTAAGCGCTTTTGGCATTACACGCTTATGCACATACAAACGCGTACAAGTACTTATACTTTCCTTACAAACCTCTCCACTTTTCTTTAGTATTTTTTATTCCTCGATTTTTAGCATTTCTCAGAGATTTTCTCTTAAGCGGATTTTACTTAAGCTGTCATATTTTGTTTTAAGCCGGAAAGCGCAAATTTTCATAATGCCATAATCAAAAGAAGGAACCAAAAAAAAAAAAAACAAAAAAAAAATGCCATTAAAAAATGTGCCAACCCTATGCGTCTGGCTATGCATAGTAAAGCCAGGCCGACATTTTCGGTAAATAACTAATGAAATGTCATGAGAATGCCTTAAATAGGCGCAGCGTAGAAGTGATAAACTCTAATGGCGCTAGACTAAGACTTTTCTTAGGATGTATATATATACATATATGTATATATACATAAATGTATATATATAGGGTTATACTTAAGTAGACAGACACACCTTCATATACCTACACCAAACTTTCTTCTTAAGCTCGACAACCAAAAGTCGCAGCAACTGCGAAGTAAACTGAAGTGTAGAGCCAAAACAAAAAATCTTTGTATGTGGGCGTAAAGTGTACAAGTCATCCGCCCTTTCATGTTTTTTTGTTTTTTTGTTTCGGTTGTTTGTGTAACTTTTCTCAGAGTTTATATAACGGTGAGCGTAGTTGCTGGGCACGCAACTCCCTATATTTCCGTAGAGTAGAATATTGGACAACGCCGCTTAAAGCAATAGAAAGTACTCAGCGTAGTTAGGAAGTGGAAATGAACTTTTTGCCACTCAGTTGGTAGCTAACCTAACCGCTGCATATCGCAAAACTTAGCAAAAAGTTTAAGTTAGGAAATATATTTTATGAATTATGGATTAGTTGCAAAAATCTGCAGCGGATTCGTTTGAGTTCTCAACTTTAATATTAATTTTTGTCAGTAACTGGTTGGTAGTGGGTTTACAATTTAAGGCAATCATCTGCTAGAGAGAAATTTAAATGGTGATTTCACACAATTTGGAGAAATTTTGTAAACGGCTAGGAACAATGGAGAATATAATTTATTTTTTAAAATTATCATAGAAATTCTAACACTAATTTTTCAGTATAAAATCTGAAGAGCCTTTTAAGCTAATCGAGGACTCTTTCAATGAAGTAAAATGAAACACACCAAAAAAGAAATCGCTAACAATGAATAAGGCATAATGTCACGAAAAAAATACTAGATGCGATATAATAATTATGAGAGCAGAATGGTAGGTAGGTAGGTTAGATGGCAAGAGTACTACAGGTACACTTCAAGTAGCACTTACGTACCGTTTTGATACCATAATGTGGACCACTACCTGTGAAAAGATTTAGGGAGGAGAAACACCGTCTACAGCCATCCAGTGTTGTTGATGTAGTGGAGGAGAGAAAAGGGATCTAGGCTGGAGAATTTCCACAAGCCATCGCCAAAGGGTACGCGCCTCGCCGCCAGAGCCGGACATTTGCAGAGAAAGCGCTCAACAGTCTCTTTCTCTGCAGGATCCCCACAGCTTCTGCAATAAGGTTTGTACGGGATTCCAAGCTTCTCCGCATGAGTTCCAATCACCCAGTGGCCAATAAACACCACGAAGAGTTTGGGAATTGAATGGCGGGGAACTCCCATTAAGAGAAGAATAGCTGGGCCAAAACTTGTGGGGCCCAACTGCCGTTTGGTTCCTCATTTGGTATCAAATTGATCTATATTATTTGAATAAACTCGTGTAAAACTACATTTCTCTTTAATATTGTCTTAAAGAATCTGTGATATAATTTAATGGCGCACATTTTGATGAAACATTTTAACCTAATATCTCTTACTCGTGCCCGTAATTTTGACCTTTTTTTGAAAAATATTAAGTTTTAAAGTGCGATGGAGAACTAAAAATTAACGAGATTTATATTTTTGTATATTTTACTTTTTAAAATTATTGTTTTGGTGTCTCAATGAAAACTAGTTCAATGTTTTTAATTAGAGTGTAGGTTATCATTTTTGAAGGCAAAATTAAATGCGGTGATCCCATTAAAAGATTAGTGTCTTCAGTAAATCTGTTTAAAATTTTCTGAAAAAAGACTGTTGCGGAATATTTTAGTCCTTAAGCGTCTTGAAGATGTGATGAAGAACTAAGAATGAACATTTTGCATTTTTTGGTTTTTAGACATTTTTTCGGGTTAAATATTTTTAAATAAATATTCGTACAGAATAGGCTCTCATTTCTTCAAAAAAAGTTAGGAAAAAAATTGAAATTTTTTTTGTCTTCAACAAGCCTGACTGAAGTTTTCCGACAAAAGCTGTTGCGGAATATTTCAGTCCTTAAGGGCAAGATGTGATGGAGAACTAAATATGAACGTAATAAATGTTTTTGTGTTTTTTAATTTCTAAAATTTTTTGACATTTTTAGTGTTAAGATGTTTTTAAATAAACTCTCGTAGAGTATAAGCTAGCATTTCTTCTACGAAAATTAAAAGAGGTGATCCCATTGAAAGGTTTTTTGTCGTCGGTAGGTAGGTATAGTGGTTGTCGTTTCACACACCGATGCCTGCTGTAGGCCCATTTTAATACCCCCAGGGCTGCCCCCTCTCCTCCCTTTACATTGTCCTCATTGAACCAACCTGTGGCTTTAATATATCTAACAAGACTTGTTATTTTTATATTGGCTACTTCTGCCAAGTTATTCAGGGAACTTTTTCCTCAAATTATGAACCTTCTTCTATCCAGAGCCACGCACTCGCATGGAAAGGCTTCTATAATCTCCTCTTCTTCAATGTCTACAGCTTCTGCAATAGTCGTTATAGGTCGCTCCCAGTCTGCTGACATGACTGCCAATCAGGCAATGCCCTGTTAGGACCCCGAGAAGATTTCTCATGTCCTTTCTGTTCAGTTTCAACAGTCGGTTTGTGCGGCCCATTATCCATTCCACTTGTTGCACAGGTCAGGGACTGAGTCCATAGCCCATTGGCAGCTCTGATAGTGTGTTTGTTTATAAGCATCTTCATCAAGTTGCTAAAGGTATAGGTATGTTTGCTTTGCCTGGTTGCATCGGTAATGTGGTACCCAATCTCGCTGGTTCATCTGCTTTGCAGTTACCTTCTATGTCTCTATGACCCGGAACCCTGAGCAGGTTTATTACAAAGTACTGTGATACTTCTGTCAGAACGTCGATACATTCTTTTACTGTCTTCGAGTTAACATTGGGCGATTTTAAAGCTTTCAGGGCCTATTGGCTATCAGAATATATGTTTATATCTCTTGTGGTGAGGACACTTTTGTTTAGGGCTAACAGGCTTTCCTTGTTAGCCAGAATTTCAGCTTGAAATACACTATAGGGATCCGGTAGCCGGAAAGAGATGTTGGCATTCATTTCCTCAGAGTGAAGGCCTCCGCTTAGTGTGGCCGGTAAGTGTGACTAAAATTTTGTGACAAATATTTTTGCGGAATATTTTAGTCCTCAAAGCGTAAAAGTATTCTGCTAAAATGAGCTCCTTAAAGTACTATACCTAAATACAATAACAATAATTTCTGTATTAAAATTCGACTTTGATTACTTTTTTATTTCTTTATTTCCTTGACAATAAATTGAAAATGTACGTTACGTTACAATTTAGTATCGCTTCCAGTCGGAACATAGGGCGGATCTGTGATAAAAATTTGCCAACTTTGATCCTATAAATTTATAATATACGAAAAATCGAACTTTGTTCTGTGAAATTGGTCTGCTGGCGATTTTTTTCAATATGTATTTACCTTGAATAAAAAATAACTCAAACTTGATAGACCGTGTATATGCATATGTGCCAATACTTATATACGAACATTGAGTGCTCATATCACTTATTGCTAAACAATGCGAATTGCTTAATATTTCCCGCTGTCTATAATGCAAACAAATGGCAGTAGTTCATATCCAGCTTACGCGCTTAAACTAAAGCGCCTGCAAAACACACACACACATGCATGAGTACAAACAGACATAAATTTTAAGTGCTCTAATGTGCGCGCTAGCTGTTCGACTTTGTAAGTAATTCTCATTTGCCATTCATTTGGCTAAGTCCGAAATTTATGCAGATTTCGAATTTATCTGTTAAGTCCTGTTATTCACTTAACCACTTAATTAAAAAACAATTTACGGTTATTATTGTATATTACCAAAAACAAAAGCGATATTTTCAGTGATATGCTGACAATAATTTTTGGATGGGTAATTAAACGAAGAAATATTTTGTGTTGTGTGTCAATTCTATTGAGAGCAAAGTGATTCATACAGGAGACATAGGAAATTTTCACTTTCATTGCTAGCCGTCGAAGATGTGTGGGCGGTTAGCGGGCGATATTGTGGGCACCGAGTATCAATAAACGTTCATTAATTCCAAATTAATATAGTTGAAGAAAGCAATTGGCATTCTTGGGCAACATAAGGAAGAAGCAATCAAAGCTCACAGCACAAATGGCACGAACTTGTCAAAGCTTGCAAACGTTCATTAATTCCAAATTAATATAGTTGAAGAAAGCAATTGGCATTCTTGGGCAACATAAGGAAGAAGCAATCAAAGCTCACAGCACAAATGGCACGAATTTGTCAAAGCTGCATACGGCGCACAGTTGTTATTATGCAAGCTTGTATGGTATGTGTGTATGTGTGTGTATATATATAGTTATACACAAATGAGTTACGTTTACTTTTGCTTCCAATATTTTTCTACTAAATATTTTCTAAACAAATGTTTTCTTATTTATATAACTTTTAGTTAGGCCACTGTAGCCAAGTGGTTTAAATAAAGAAATAAAAAAATATGGAAAAAATAAGGAAAAAACACAAAAAAGACGGCAAACAGCAGAAGGCCATTAACGATGGAGATCTAGAGCCCTTTCGTAAAAAAATCCACGATTGCTTCGCTCACCACCACGAAAAGCAAATACGCATCTTACGAGCGGATCATTGCCAACCATAGAGAAATCAAAGATGGTCAATGAAGGAGTTGAAATCACGCCTCAAGATTTAGACGTAAGAGTAACGTCAATGCGCCCAATGCGTTGACACAAACCCCTGTAACTGCAAAGGACGCAAACACAAAAAAGAAAAAGACTGCATCTCCGCGACAAGAGTTTATACTCAAGCTAAAGAAGAGGAACCCGTAAAGAAATGGCAAACCTTAAAGATCCAACGTATAACAAACGAAAACTTTTAATGGACACGACGAACTCGATTTTTTTATACGGATGGGAAATATGAGCAGATTCGCTAAAGGTGCAATGCCGGCGGAAAACTCTGCAACCTGTGCAACGCACCTGCGCTCTCAGAGTGGCTTCTTCATATAGAATAGTATCTGCAGCAGCGGTGATGGGAGGCAAACGGAGATGGGAGGCAAAAGTCTCAGAAATCCCAGTACCTCGCTTCTCTGATAATAGAGTTCAAACGCTCACACTTTGGCAGGCAAGATGGAACTCTGAACGGTACAGTAGATGGACAGCGAGACTAATACCCGATCTAAAAAGGTGGGTAGAAAGAAAGCACGGCGAGGTTAACTGTTACCTCACACAGTTTATGTCCAGACATGGGTCCTTTCGCAAGTATTTGTGACGAATGGAAAAAGTGAGTCTACCAAACTGCATATATGGAGATACTGAGTATGATGATGCGGAGCACGCCTTCTTTAAATGCGAGAGGTGGAACGTAGAGAGAACAGGTATGCAACGAGCTATTGGTGCATTTACACCTGAAGAAATGATCGAGAAAATGATGATAGACGAAGAAAAATGGAATGCCGTCGCAAATTTTGTGGAGGATATTATCGGAAAAAAGAAGCGTGAAATGGAAGCTCATGATGAAGAGCATTGAGCATAGGTTTCTCAAAACAGGAAGCCCTGGACGCAGGGTGAGTAAGTAAGTGTCCTTCTTGGGACGCCGTCTTGATCCTCTACCTCGAAGCAATACGGAAGCAGTCCCGGGGTCTAGGGAAAAATCCAAGAGAAGAGGAGAGATATTTTTAGTGGAATCACCACACACGTAGAAGCGACAGTTACCTTATTGTACAAATGCATTTTTAACCCAACCTCACCGCCAAGAAAAACAAAAGTGGATTTGGCCGTCGTTACTAGGTTGACAGCAAAAAAACCAAAAATCAAATTTGGGTGTTTAAAATCAGACCACCTTTTTTCTGTCACACAGTTTTCAAAATGTCGCCGATAATAGCTTTGGCTTAAGGAAAAAACGGAAGCGTATAAACTTTTATAATATCTGAAGAATCTATTCAATCGAAACAAATAAAAAAGAAAATATTAAAACAAATTATATGTCAAATCAAAGTCAACTGAATTTTCTGTCAAACGGTTATATTTCATTTTTCAATCAAAATAAATATAATTGGCGCTCACACCGGTCCTTATTAAGTGTCTGACCGAGTTCCTTCACCTATTTGTGGTGTGCGTCTCGATGTTGCTCCACAAATTGAAAAAAACCTTCCGAAAATACGTGTGAATGTGTTAGCCTATTGAAAATCGTGGCTAAGAGTAACCCTCTAACTGCCCTGGGTCATTTATATACCACCTACAAAAATATTCAGAGCTTGCCCAAATCTGCGCTCGTCCACTGTGGCAGTAACTGTGGGTAGCATCAGTCTAAATATCAATAAATGGTTTAATGTTTTTTCGTCAAAACTCAAAATGGTTTCCAGTCATCATCCAGTCATGGAACAAGAAAGAACGGTACGAGGGCACAGAAGAAAATTGTTGAAGCCAGAGCGTTCAACACTAAAGCAAGAAGAAGACCGAGAAGAAGATAGGCCGACGAACTAGAGGAAGACACCAACAAACTTGGGATAAAAAATTAGAAAAAAGTGCCAAATGAGCGAAATGTTTGGAGGTCTCATAAGAAGCAGGGCAAAGCTCTCAAAGAACTGTAGCAGCAAAAGGTGATGATATAAACCTTTTGTCTTTATAATAACTTAGTCCGAATAAGTGATCAAAACTGAAAGATTAAAAATGGTATATCAAATGATGAATGATGAATATAATTTTAAAATGTTTGCAAATCCGCTCCAATCTCCGGCAGTAGTTATAAAAATTCCTTCTTGCTGTTTTTTATTTTTGCAATCTGAATTCTCATTTGTTGTGAGCAATTTCGAAGACCACAATGTGTATATTTTTGGTGAAAGGTATGAGTTATAAAAAGAAATGAAAATCTTCCGTATGCATCCACAATTTTGAATTTGTTGACTTTTTTCAGTTTAGTTTAGTTCTCGATTAGAGCTTCAGGGCTTACATAGAATCACAAAGAACGCATGCTTATTACAAGAAGTCTCCTACAAAGAAACGTAAGAGTCAAGACCCATCAGGTACCACTAAGGACCAATAGGTCTATGTAATGGCTTTCAGCAAGCAAGCCAACCTAAGCTAACCCAACCTTCCACAGATTTCAATTCAGCACAACAATAAGCCTTAAAAAATATGCAATATTTTGCCTAGTCTTGCTTGCAGTTTGTGTAGCCGCTAAAGGGTTAAGGGAATAGTAAGCAAATAAATTGATAAGCAAAGCTTTATTGATGCTATATAATTGACTTCAGTAAATTTACAACAGCTTTTGCGCACTGAGAATATTAACTTACAAAGGAGCTATTGCCTGTGATTTCGCTTGCGTGGGAAATGAAATAGTTTTTGTACTTAAGGCTTCAAAAAGAATAACCACATACGTAGTTTATATTACAAAGCAATATCAATACTTTTTGAACTAAAACATTAGTGGCAACACCATTCAAACCAATACTTTTTAATGAAAATGCTCTTTGCATAATTTGCGAGGCACACACATCCTAATACTTAATTTAAATGCAATTACTATTATTAATTTATTTTCGCCTTTAGAGTTAGGTGGCACCGCTATAAGCAAATAATGTTGTTGAGACCTTTTTTCATTATTTTCCAAACATTTTGTTTGATACTCGTACACAAACCTCTGGCTAAATTTTGTTAATAATTTAAATTTTTCTTTAAAATTAGATGGCAACGCCATTGAAAATATTATGGGATTAAAGTTATTTATACCTTCAGATTGATAATGTAACTACGTTTTGCATTTAATATATTTTGGAAATAAATTTCTGATTTCCAAAAAACAAAAAAAGTAAGTGGCAATGCCATTTAAACCAATACGTTTTAATGAAAATGCTCTTAGCACAATTTGCGTCGCACACACATCCTAATACTTAATTTAAATGTAATTACTATTATGCATTTATTTTCGCCTTTAAAGTAAGGCGGCAACGCTATAAGCAAATAATGTTGTTGAAAACTTTTTTCATTTTTTTGCACGCATTTCGTTTGTTACTCGTATCCGAACCTCTGAAAAAATTATGTTGATAATATAAATTTTTCTTTAAAATTAGATGGCAACGCCATTAAAAATATTATGGGTATCTTTATCTGTACCTTTACATTGAAATATGTAAATACGTTTCACATTTAATATGTTTTGGCAAGAAATTCCTGATTTCCAATAAAAAAATAGGTGGCAACGCCATTCAAACCAAAACTTTTTAATGAAAATGCTCTTTGCATAATTTGTGGCCACACACATCCTAATACTTAATTTAAATGTAATTACTATTATGCATTTATTTTCGCCTTTAAAGTAAGGCGGCAACGCTATAAGCAAATAATGTTGTTGAAAACTTTTTTCATTTTTTGCACGCATTTCGTTTGTTACTCGTATCCGAACCTCTGAAAAAATTATGTTGATAATATAAATTTTTCTTTAAAATTAGATGGCAACGCCATTAAAAATATTATGGGTATCTTTATCTGTACCTTTACATTGAAATATGTAAATACGTTTCACATTTAATATGTTTTGGCAAGAAATTCCTGATTTCCAATAAAAAAATAGGTGGCAACGCCATTCAAACCAATACTTTTTAATGAAAATGCTCTTTGCATAATTTGTGGCCACACACTCTCTTATACTTAATTTAAAAGTAAGTGCTATAATTAATTTTCGCCTTAAGAGTTAGGTGGCAACGCCATGTGCAAGTAATATTATTGAAAATTTGTTTAATTATTTTGCACACATTTTGTTTAATACCTCTGACTGAATTATTCTAACAATTTAAATTTTTCTTTCAAATTAGATGGCAACGCCATTAAAGTTATTTTGTGATTAAAGCTATCTGTAGATTCACGTCGATATATGTAATTATGTTTTGCATTTAACAAATTTCTGATTTCAAAACAAACAAAAAATAGGTGGCAGCACCACCTAAAAAATTTTTAAGTTTTTTTTAATTATTTAACATCCCTCCATTTGATACCAGTATATTAATATTATCGTATATACATATTTTTTGTGTTTTTTTTTTTTTTTTTTTTTGTTGAGCATTTTTTTTTTTCGTGCAATAATATTATATTACATACTTACATACGTACGCCCGTATATCGACTCTTCTGAAAGGCACTCTACATATATGTATGCACATTGAAACTTTTTTCCCTAGTTAAGGTTTCCCCCACAGGAGTTTGCATGCCATTTATGTATATGCATGCGTGTATGTGTTCCTATCCATTCATTCGCCATTCAATTACCTCGTTAAAAGTAAATTTGACACTTGTAATGGCCACTCGATATTGATTTTATATTTGCTTTCTCTCTATTACGCACATATGCTCTCCCCTATTCTTATTCTAACTACGAAAACTATAGAATAAAATGTCGATATGCGATTACAATTCAATGCTTGTATTCCATGCTAATGACACCATTACCAACCACAGCGGTGGAAAAGGCATAAAGGATATATTAAAGCACTGTTTGGAGGGCTAAAAAATGTTCAGCGCTCAATAAAAGTCGTAATGCGAAACAATTATATATACGGTATTGCATGTATGTAGATATACTGAGGCTTGGGGAGGCTAAGGACTATTCGCTTATAGTAATACATACATATATACAGTTGTGTTCCAAATAATAGGAGTGCGGATGTCAACTAAATTCAAGATCGTCATATGATGTATCACGAAATAGCGGTATCTTTGGGCATTAGTGTGGCCAATTTTCTTGAATATTTGGTGGTCACGAAGATTTGTTCTCGTTGTGGACCGCATGCTTTGGCTATTGCCCAAAAATCGACTCGTATTGGTGATAGAAAATGTTGAGAAATTCAGCTGCGGTGGTTCAAAGCATATTGGTGACATCGTAATGGTTGACGTATCTTAGATCTATGCATATGCGCCAGAAACAAAACAGCAATCGACAGTTTGGGTGTTTAATACAACAAAAATTGTTTGCGAAGGAAGCAGTTTAAAGCAAGTGCTTGGCTTTTCCCGACAAATTTGATCTGATCTGATCAGATCTGATGTCGCAACTTTACCACCAGAGAAAGTTGAAACCGTCAATTCTGAGTGGTACACAACCATTCATTTGCCAGAAGCTTTCGAAGAATTAAGGAAAACCAGCCGTCGCAGACTAATCATCCGTCACCAACCACAATGCGAGCTCTCACGTATCGGCTCACACAAGAGAGTTTTTGAGCACTCAAAAGCGCGAATTAATGGGCCATCTGGCTGACAGCACTGACTTGTCACCAAATGATTTCTCTTTGCTCCAGAAAATTAAAAATAAAATAAAAAGGCAACGTCTTTCAACGCCCGAAGAAGCTGTTGAGGCCCTTAACCCCTTGTCGTGCTTTAACGAGTCTGACTCGTGCTGAAAATTTTGGCCCAAGCATGAATATTATGAGTCAGGCTTGTGAATAGATCGTGGGGCCAAACGTAAATATCACGAGCCGAGGTCTTGTACAGATAGTCGGATCAGACATAAAAATCACGAGCCTGGGTCGTGATTGAATGTTAGTTTCTATCTGTATGCCTCCAGAGTTAGTCACAAGTCTCATAGTTGCTGTTACATCATCTCGCGCAACAGTCTGATCTGTTCACCACGCGTTGGCGCGTAACACTTGGGCCTGACTTACGTCGAGCTAAATGGCACGGCAAGGAGTTAAACAGTTAGTTTTGGAGGGATCCACTTCTGAAGCGCGAAAGTGCCTTGAAAATTGGTACAAGCGAATGGAGAAGTGTATTGACTTAAAGGAAAATATTTTAAGAAATAATAAAGCCATTTTCATTATTATTTTAATGCAATTTAATGCAATCCTCGTTTTAATGAATAAATGCATATTTTTTGAGTGCGATAAAAAGCCACTATTTTTTTTCAACAAAACTACGTATAAACAACTTTAATTAAAGTTTTGCTCATGTCAATTTTTTCAGCTCCAATAATTAAAAAAACAAAAAAAATACTTTTTCAATACTTTTCCGGCGCTGGTTGAAACTGCTGCTGGAATCCCATATCGCAAACTTATTTCATAACAAATTCATTTCAGTGGGAAATTTCCGCTGGAATGCCAGCTAAATTTGATGTGTTTTGTGATACCTGAGAGCCACGAAACTTTCACCGAAACACGTCAAAGCATAAAACGAAAGTGATAGCAAAAGTAACGTCGAACGAAATAACAACAATTTAACTATGAGTTATATGAATTGAAACAATAGCAATAACAATTCTTCGCAACAGTGCCAATTCTCTGAAATGACGTTTGCACGAAACTGTCAAAGTTAAATGGAATTTGTGAAAGCGAAACGAAAGCAAAACGAAAACTTATGAAAACCGGCAAGCATATGCAGCAGCTACCGTTTACCTACTTTGTCTCAAACTTTCTGCCAACTCTTGGTACACTTTTCCTCTTTTTAAGGCTGCTAGTCAGCCACCACCACCCATCGAGGTTCAACTCGTATGCTGAGTTTTCGGCTTATAAAAAATTTAAAACAGACAATGGAAATGAAATAAAATTGAAAAATTGTGTCTTTGTCATTCGAAGCGAAAAACGAGTGGACGAAAGATGAAGCCTGAGAGGGGATTGGCGCTGCGCAGCGTGTGCATAAAACTAATTGCACGGGATTTCCAACTGAATACAAGAAACTAAGTAGCTAAGTGCACTGGGTATGGCAGGCGTGGAGGAGCACTGCTGCTAGTGACGGTGATGGTGGACGCGGACGTAGACGTGGTTGCAAGTCACGAATGGGGAATGAATGGGAAGGGGAGACATAAAAAGTAATTGCAAATTTAGTGTTACTTAATTTGGAACAGCGGCAAACAAGTGAAGCTTGAGCCTGTAAAAGCGACAATAACAGCAACAATAACAATAGCACAAATAGCGAGAAAAATTATGCACAGTTGAGTTCCAAGTATGTTGGTTGAAATAAAAGGTGCATTGGAGATGTTAGTCCCGGGATCTCGTAGTTGCTTAATTTTCAAGTTCCGAAAAATTTTAAATATTTCATTAAAAAAAGTAAAAAAAGTTTTTCTTACAAAATTTGATTACAATAAAAAAGTTTAAATTTCCAAAAAACTAGTTTTAGTTTAATTCTACTTGTACAATATGTGTCATACCCAGAGAAGCTCTCACGACACAAAAGCCCCGTCAAGTGGCCAAACGCATCCCGTCTATCAAATGGCGACATCTTGGTAAGCCTATCGGCACGGAGCTTATCACCAAAATCCGCATGCTTCTACAAACTACCAATTGGGGGCATAAAAACGCAAATGCAGCATAGGTAACAGCTGAAAAATATTGCGTAAAGGAAGCTGCACGAATTTTAAGTGTTTCGGAAGGACTACTTAAAATTGAAAAGGATACGTGGTGGTGGAGTTATCAAGAGCAAGATAAAATTTCCGCAAAAAAGACATAATTTAAGTGTTGGCAAAGTACTAAATCGGAAGATAACTATGAACTGTACAAAATTGCTAAAAATGAAGCTAAAATAGGCGTAGCAGAAGCAAAGAAAAGCTAAAGAGTTCTAGTGTGGCAGACACTTATAGAAAAGCATATTCTCAGTCCTAGACCCTTTGCTGTGGAATATTATGTATGGCGGAATCTTACGTCTCAGTATGCCGCCAGAGTCAAAAATTAGAGGGTTTGCTGACGGTATTGCTGTTATGGTCGTAGCTAAAGTACCCCACCAAGCTGGCAACCAGGCTATCGGCATGGAAAAAGAATGGCTGCGCAAAAACGGTCTAACTATTGCGAATCATAAGACTGAAGCAGTATTTGTTAGCAGCAGGAAGAAGGTGGAGTCGGCCAACGTAATGGTGAGCGATAATTCCATAGAATCGAAGCCGTTTATTAAATACCTGAGCGTAATAATTGACCGTAAGCTTAACTTCAGAGAACACCTATCATACGCGAGCAGCAAAGCGACAGAGGCAGTAACAGCACTAATGCGCAAAATGATGAACACTAGGTGCCCTAGGCAAAACTGCAGGATACTACTTAACACCCTGGTCTCATCGATTTGGCTGTATGCAGCACCAGCATAGGCGAAAACAGCAAACTACAGCTCATATGTGAAGTGTATGAAATCAGTGTACCAATTAAGTGCCCTAAAAGTGTGCTTCGCGTTACGAACGATATCAGGAGACACCATTATGGTTATAGCAGGACTACTCCCAATGGCAACAGAGTATGCTGAAATCTACAAAAAAAAAGCTACTTCAGAACGGGTGACAATACGCAAGATAGCAAGAGAGCGCAGCCTGCGTTCATGGCAGGAAAAATGGAGTTCGTCCCTGAACGGACGCTGGACGTACCGTCAGATTCCCATAATAGCCATATGGGTTAACCGTAAACATGGACAGCTTTAAGTCCTATCTATATAGGTTTAAGCACGAAGACGGCCCGTACTGTTCTCATTGTCCACCAGCTCTAGAATGCGCAGAACATGTTTTGTTTGTCTGCCCGCGATTTGTGTTCGAAAGGGAGAAATTATACACTAGCGTGGGGAAGCCAATTACGGCTGATAACCTTTGTCAAGTGATACTTGACGGACGACGTCGTTAAACAATACAGCGCAAATTTTTAAGAATTGGCAATAGGCCGCTCTCCCATCGCAAAGTCACGCTTAACGGTCGTCCTGCGGTGGGGGGAAACGGAGCTGGAATGGGTTTTTAGTGGGCAATTCCCACACTTTTCGGCTTTCAATGCTTTGCCAGCTCAATTAAAAAAAAATATATATTCCAGAACTTCCAGTACTTGCATGCGACATCACAATGCTAGCGGTATATCAGTTATGTTCTCCATAAACATAGGGGTCCAGCAGTTACGGCCCTCAGTCCCCTTTATTTTCAACTTGGTTATGGATACCCTAACACGCAAACTATAGGACGCATTGTCTTGAACACTGTTATATGCCGATGATTCTTCGCTGAAGCTTTAAAAAATAAATTGTCACAGTGGGCTGAAGTTTATAAAAACAAATGGCTTACGCATAAGCAGACACAAAACAAAAGCTCAACAAAAGCACGTCACTCTCGCTTTTAATGATAAGGACCAGATTCCGAAATTGCATATCGAAGCTGAAACGATATGCACGTCAGAGAGTTTCATGTATAGAACTGTGGTTAGACCAGCATTGGCGTATGCCCCAGAATGCTGGTCGCTTTCTGCTAAACGGGAACAAAGAATCCATGTGGCTGGGATAAGAATGCTGCGTTGGGCATCGAACGTAACAAAACTGGATGAAACAAAAAATAAACACATCAGAGGTAGCTGTCATGTGGTTCCAATAATTGAGGAATTCAGAGAAAACCGCTTATGCTGGTATGGGCACATTATGTTTCGTATTTTTACTCATATTAAATATGTTCTATCCCAAGTTGAGTACCGAAATCCCGATATCAAATTTTCCACTAATAGTGGTGCCCCTAGTATGTATGCACATATATACGTATGTAATTAGAGCACAGCGACGGCAGAAGGTCAGGAATCACGAATAATGCCCGCTTGTCTTGTTGTAGTCGTACACGAGCACCAAAAACGAAATACTCGTAAAATGTAGCGGAAGTAAAAAGAAAAGCTCTACTGCGCGAAAAGCGTGAAAAGTAAGTCACTAAATAAATTATTAATTTATTTATTTATGAGTGTGACACACGCGAGGCGTTGGGGGATGGGGGATGTGGCGCTTGTGCTGCCATAAAACGCTTACCAGTCTGTTGGAGGGGTCGCCACCAAGGAATTACCGCTGTCATTGGCTATGCTCTTGCTTTTAAAGCTTGGAAAATGAAGAAGTTGCATAAAAATAAATCGCTCAAACGGTGTTGATGAAGTATGCAGCACAAGATGATGCTTCGCTTTTAAGTGTAAGTGGCTTTCTCCCATACACAGGGTGATTGAATAGATGTGCTAGAAATTTAAAAATGGAAATTTATTATCGAACGAAGTACTCTGCTCATTAAAAGTTCTGTGCTCAGACTTCGAGAAGAAAAAAATCAACTTCAGTAATGAGACTCATTTCTGTGTGAGTAGCTCCCTAAATAAGGTGGCTACCGAGGTAGTTTCCACGCGTAATGACAAGATTGAAATTCACTTGCAAGCTTGTAACAAATGGGCTTCGCACCAACTCAGCTACCGTTGGGCAAGTACACCGACATACAAAGTCGCTAGATCTCTCTAGTCGCGTGTAGATCGGAGACCTTCGATGAAATGCTAAGACTAAGACTTCGAGTGTGGTTCGGCGGTATCCTCGCGCGTTTTTTCTTCACAGGTTCACAAGGAGCTGACTCACTGACACTCGCAATTAATATTAGACGATGATAGTAAACTTTTCGCCACTTTGGATTGGTAAGGATCTCACAAGCGCATGGTTCCTGCAATATTGCGCCACCTTCCTTATTATCACCATCTGCCAATGCAGCGACAATCACTGGCCACCGAGATCGTATGAAAATGAAAGGGAAAATTTCTAGTTTATGCAGACAAATCACTGAAATATTCAACCTTGATGAGCAACGTAACCTGCGCTCTGCATGATGTTGAGCTGTATTATATATAAAGAGGTAACCGCAAGCCGGTCATGAATCAGCGAACACCAGTTAAAGCAAAAAAAAAAAAAATTATTTTTTATTTAATTTTTTATTTTTTTATATATTCTTTACATGTAAAATTTAAAAAATTAAAATACATCTTTTTTTTTCAAAACAACAAAAAAAATATTTAAATAATATAAAAAAAATTAAAAAACAAAATTGTTTTATATTATTTAAATGTCTTTTCTTGTATTGAAAAAATTAAAAATTGAATTAAAAATTTTTTTTTCAAAACAACAAAAAAATAATTTTAATAATATAAAAAAAAAAATAAAAAAATTAATTTTAAAGCAAAAATGTTTTTTATTTTGTGGTTTTGAAAAAAAAAAAACAATTTTAGTTAAAAAAATTATATTTTTTCATTTTTTTTTTATATTCTTTAAATGTTTTGTTTTGTTTTTTTGAAAAAAAAAATTTTAGTTTAAAAAAAATGGTATTTTTAATTTTTTTTTATATTCTTTAAATGTTTTTTTTGAAGTTTTGAAAAAAAAAAATTTAGTTTAAAAAAAAAAAAATTATTTTTGATAAAATTTTTTTATTTTTTTTTTATATTCTTAAAATGTTTTTTTTGTTGTTTTGTAAAAACAAGTTTTTAGTTTAAAAAAAAAATTAATTTTTTTTTTTAAGGTCTATTTATAAGTTCGTGCGGTTTTACAACAGATGGCGTAACTTGATTATTATTCCATCGATCCACATTTCCAAACATTCATTGGAGAGCTACTGTCGTAAGGCACAAACGTCAGTATAAGTTTTTTATTTGAAGCGTAAACAACAATATTTTTACCACACTTGAAAATGTCGAATTTCGTGCCAAATAATGTGTTTTTGCGGGGAATTCTTCTTCATTATTTTAATATGAAGAAAAAAGCAGCCGAAAGTCATCGTATCTTGGTGGAAGTTTATGGTGAGCATGCTCTATCTGAGCGAACGTGCCAGAAGTGGTTTGCACGCTTTAAAAGTGGTGATTTTGGCTTGGAAGACGAAGAACGCGAGGGTGCGCCGCCAAAGTTCATGGATACCGAATTGGAGGAATTGCTCGATCAAGATCCGGCTCAAACGCAAGAAGAGGTTGCAAAAACTTTGGGAGTTGATCAATCAACCATTTCCAAACGTTTAAAAGCCATGGGAATGATCCGAAAGGTAGGCCATTGGGTGCCGTATGAATTGAAGCCAAGAGACGTTGAATGCCGTTTTATGGCATGCGAACAACTGCTTCAACGGCACAAAAGAAAGGGTTTTTTGCATCGAATTGTGACTGGCGATGAAAAGTGGGTCCATTACGACAATCCAAAACGTCGGGCAACGTATGGATACCCTGGCCATGCTTCAACATCGACGTCGGCGCAGAATATTCATGGCCTGAAGGTTATGCTGTGTATCTGGTGGGACCAGCTGGGTGTTGTGTATTATGAGCTACTGAAACCGAATGAAACGATTACGGGGGATGTCTACCGACGACAATTGATGCGTTTGAGCCGAGCACTGCGAGAAAAACGGCCGCAATACGCCGATAGACACGACAAAGTTATTTTGCAACATGACAATGCTCGGCCACATGTTGCACAAGTGGTCAAAACATACTTAGAAACGCTCAAATGGGATGTCCTACCCCACCCGCCGTATAGTCCAGACCTTGCGCCATCCGATTACTATCTCTTCCGATCGATGCAACATGGCCTGGCTGACCAGCACTTCCGTAATTACGATGAAGTCAAAAAATGGATCGATTCGTGGATTGCGGCAAAACCGACCGAATTTTTCACAAAGGGAATCCGTGAATTGCCAGAAAGATGGGAAAAAGTAGTAGTAAGCGATGGACAATATTTTGAATATTAATTTTGTAACCATTTTACGTCAATAAAGTTTCAAATTTCGAAAAAAAACCGCACGAACTTATTCATAGTCCTATTATGAGAGTGAATTTTTCTAAAAACTGCATGCTTTTTTTTAAATTTCGCATTAGAGCGAATAAAAGAGCCATAAAACCATCCACCCTGAATTTTTTTAAGAATTCTGGCCAACAATTTTGGTATTTTGATGAAACTTTTTTTTTTAATTTCGTGTGAGGTGTGAACTTTTTTAGAAAAACAGGATTTATTTTTTTTTTATTTTTTTTCATTTCGCATTGGAGTGGCCGTAAAACTACTTACCCCGAATATTTCAAAAAATTTTGACTAAAAATTTTGTATTTTTGATGAAATTTTTTTTTTAAATTTCTCGAAGTTTGAGATTTTTTACAAAAACTGAATGAATTTCTTGTTGAAACGGATATAAAACTAATTACTCTGAATATTTCAAAAAATTCTGACTTAAAAGCTCGGATGGTTGCTGAAAATTTTAGAGTTTCCTTAAATTTTGTGCAAAGTGCCAAATTTTTTGGAAAAACTGAATTAATTTGTTCTTTAATTTTTTGATTTTCGCGTTGGATAGGCTACAAAAACATGTAACTTGAGTTTTTCAAAAAAATTCTGACGAAAAAGTTCGGATTGTTGATGAATTTTTGTTTCTAAATTTTGTGCTAGGTATCAAATCTTTTTGTAAATTTTGCATTAAACGGATTACAAAACTACTTGTTCTAATTTTTTTTTAATTCTAACTAAAAAGTTTGGGTTTTTGCTGAAATTTTTTTTTAAATTTTGTTCAAGTTATGAAATTTTTTAGTAAAACTGCATGCTTTTTAAGTTTTGGATTTTTTAAGTTGGAGTGGCAGTAGTTTTAAAATTTCATGGAAAGTGTGAAGTTTCTTGGAAGAACAGAATGCATTGTTTTGTTTTTTCTTTAATTTTGGGAGACTTACATTGAAACGGCTACAAAACTACTTACCCTGAATATTTCAAAAAATTCTGACTGAATTTGTTTTGATCAAATTTTTGTTATAAATTTCACGGAAAGTGTGAAATTGTTTAGAAAAACTGAATGCACCTTTTTTAGATTTCTTGCATTTCGCATTGGATTGGCTATAAACTATATAACCAGAAGTTTTCGAAAAAATTCTGACTAAAAAGTATGGATTTTTACTGAATTTTTTTTTTAATTTCGTGCAAGGTATGCATTTTTTAGTAAAACTGCATGTTTTTTTATTTTCGCATTAGAGAAGCACTAATATATACCCTGAACTTTTAGAAAAATTCTGATTAAAAATTTGGGATTTTTGATGAATTTTTTTTTTAAATTTGTGCAAGGAATAAAACTTTTTAGAAAACCTGCACACATTTTTTCCTAAATTTTGCATTAAATGGGCTACAAAACTACTTGTCCTAATTTTTGTAAAAAATTCTGAAAAAAAAACTTCGGGTTGTTGATGAAATTTCAAAATTTTTTTAAAACTGGGAAATTTTTTGGAAACTTTTTTTTTGAAAGTAGTGCTGCTATGCTGGCAAAAAATTGTTGATTTTTTTTAATTTCGCAAAACTATTTACTTGCTCTAATTTTTTTTTAAATTCTGACTAAATAATATAGTTTGGATTTTTGATAAATTTTGTTTTAAATGTTTTAAAAGTGTGACAGTTTTTGGGAAAAGTTTTTCTGAAAGTATAAGTTTTCTTAAAAAATTAAAAATTTTCATAATTCAATAACTCAATTTAAAAAAAATTTTCTTAATAAAAAAATGTCTTCAATTTTTTTTCGGAATTTTGAACAAAGTGTGAAGCTATGGGTTTTTCGTAGTATAATCTATATTTTTGTACAAAAAAATATACATATACCTACATATATATGGGTTGGAGAGTTACAGAATGGAAGTCAGCAAACAGAAAATTCGGTACATTTTTTCTGGGATAAAGGCGAAAATGCAATTTCGGTGAATGGTGTTTATGGAGCCGATACTCTAACAGCTAATTACGTGCAATTTTGGTTTCGTTTATTCAGTTCAGGTATTTTTGGTGTTAAAGAAAATGTCGATAATGTAGAAAAATCACAGAAATAATCGAAGTTGATCAGCATGTTAATAGGCGTAGCATCGCCTAGGCGCTAAATATCGGCCATAAAATAGTTTTAGTTTTCTTTTTCCCCAAACTTAATTAAGTAATGGAAACTTGCCCAAATATTTCTGCCTCAGTTGCTTCCCTGCAGCACAACATACAACAAAGTTATGTGGGAATACAATTTAAATTTCGGGCAGTCAACTCAGTTGACTTTATATTATTCGCACATCAAAGAAAAATTGCTTCTCTACTTCATGCAACTCGAAACCGGAAAGCAGTACTTTCGAAAACCCAAACTCGTTATCAACAAAAAGAAAATGCAATTTCTGACTTATTCAAGACAGCTTACAACTCAATTTGAATACTTATTATGGCGCCATAAACCCTTGTGAATGCTTGACATTGAGGTAGAAAATTGCATACTTTTATGCGCACTTACAATGCATGTCGGTTGAAGGGCGCATGCAAAAAGAGATTCATATGTGTGTATTTTTACCTGTTAAAAGGGGCGAACGATTGCATTTTCCCATTACACCCCCTCCCCCACCTACTGATGCGTGCATGCTTGTGCAACTATAAAATTTAACGGCAGTAAAAATCAACTACGTACTTCCAAAATGTTCTTAAAAATTTTATTAACGCTATTTTTGTCAATGTCTCGCGAAAAACGAAAAATAAACAAACAAAATATGTGGCTTGCTTTTAGCATTAACGCTGCGGTTGGTGGTGTTTATTGTGGTTGTGGAGTTGTAGCTGGAAGTGCAGCCACAGCAAACAGTCACACATACATACGCGCGTCGCTTATGGCTCACACGAACACGAGCATATTTGTTGGCGCCACAGCATTGATGACAGCACTTTCCCGCAGCTTCAAAGTCAACCCATTTATTTAACGGTGAGCTGAAGTGGCTGAAGTGTAAAAGAGTGGGCGGACGGCGCAGCGAAAAATGCAGTCGTATTTTGGGTAGACACAAACACTTAAATTTATGTAAGTGCGCATGTGATCAGGTTGATGCGGATATGTGGCTGAAAGCAAGTTTTACCACATGTAGATGCACATAAACGTCTATGTAAATATATGTAGTTGTAGATGAGTATCTGAATGCAAATGTACATACATCCGAACTTAAACTATGTGGCAGCTTAAACATTTTCGGTGCGCTGATATTTTAAACTTGTTTCAAGGTTTCCACTCAAAGTGTAAATTTGTGGCTTGCTGAATAAATAGAACGTTGCACTTTCAATGCAACGCTGGTAGCGGAATTTTATGGCGCGCTAGCGTGCGCTTACTGGTGTGCACTTCTTACTCAATTTGGCTAAGTGTAGATGCAACTATAAATGAGTGTTTTAAAATATCTCATGGCGCTATAAAAGATAAGCAAAACGTAATACTTTCAAGATTTTGAGCCTCAATATATTGGACCTTCCTAAAATTCTTATTTTCGGTTAGTAAACTAACACCAAGAAAGATGGCGCCGCGCGTAGAAGTCTACGTAAAAGGGGAAGGTCTTTGATGCCCATTCACCTGGGAGTGGCCAGGTCGATACTTCAAGCAGCTTACAGCTTCCGGACGTCACACAAGTATCCTCAGGCTGACCTCCGAACACCCGTTTGTGAACGAGCTAATGTGAGAACCGCAGCAAAGCCAAGACCGGCTAAGCGGTTATCGTAAAAGGGATTATCTTTGTTATACAGAATTATTATTTTTAGTTTTTATGTTTTAGCGAAGTTAACCTTTTCGTTAAAAGAAACTCCCAAATTAGATGTAATGCATAAGTTCTCTTTAAGTAACCTTTACAAAGAACATATCATTTTTTATTTATAGCTGGTGGTCTTAGAAATATAGTTTTCTGCAAAAAATCACTTATCACTTACAGGAAACTATGTGTGGCCCAAGGCTCAATACTCGGACCTGAACTTTGGAATATAAGCTACGATGAAATCCTTCGAATTGAGATGCCTTAGGATGTGCACCTAGTGGGATACGCAGACGACATCGGAGCTGTAATAATCGCTCGAAACACTAACGAAGTCAAAAGGAAGGTAAAGCAAGCAATGATCCGAGTTCAGACAAGGCTAGAGGACCATGGATTAAACAAACAACAACAACAACAACAACAAACTTATCCCATTAGAAGTAGATACTCAAGTACTCGATGTCACTTTATCGACAGAAAGAGTGTTCAAATACCTAGGAGTGCAATTAGACACAAGGCTAACTTACTGGGCGCACATAAATCAAGCTGCCACAAGAGCTGCCAAAGTAAGCGGCATGTTAAGTTAGCTCATGGCAAACCTTGGAGGTTCAACGCAGAACAAACGAAACTTTTAATGGACACAACGAACTCGATTCTCTTATACGGATGCGAAATATGGTCAGATTCGCTAGGAGCGCAATGTCAGCGGAAAACTCTGCAATCTGTGCAACGCACCTGAGCTCTCAGAGTGGCTTCTTCATATAGAATAGTATCTGAAGCAGCGGTGTTAGTTATCAGCGGAACCATCCCTATAGATATTCTAGTACAAGAGCGCAAACGGAGATGGGAGGCGAAAATCAGAGGAATCCTAGTACCTCGCTTCTACGATATTAGAGTTCAAACGCTCACACTTTGGCAGGCTAGATGTTCCATCTGAGCCATCTGAACGGTACAGTAGATGGACAGCGAGACTAATACCCGATCTAAAAAGGTGGGTAGAAAGAAAGCACGGCGAGGTTAACTGTTACCTCACACAGTTTATGTCCAGACATGGGTCCTTTCGCAAGTATTTGTGACGAATGGAAAAAGTGAGTCTACCAAACTGTATATATGGAGATACTGAGTATGATGATGCGGAGCACACGCTCTTTAAATGCGAGAGGTGGAACATAGAGAGAACAGCTCTGCAACGAGCTATTGGTGTATTTACACCTGAAGAAATTATCGAGAAAATGATGATAGACGAAGGAAAATGGAATGCGGTCGCAAATTTCGTGGAGGATATTATCTGAAAAAAGAAGCGTGAAATGGAAATTTATGCTGGAGAGCGTTGAGTTTCTCAAAACAGGCGTCCCTGAACGCAGGGTGAGTAAGTAAATGTGTTTCTTAGGACGCCGTCTTGGCTCTCCACCTCGAAGCAATGCGGAAGTCGTCCCGGTGTGGACAGAAAAATCCAAGATGGAATCCCCACACACTTAGTAGCGACGGTTACTATATGGTGCGAAGGCATTTTTAACCCAGCCTCACCGCAAAAAACAAATTGTGTGGCTCACATGCTGCTTAGGCAGGCACCACTGGGATGATCTCTCCGTTTGAAGAGAGGTGGTATGTTTTAGACAGGTGCGCCTCGAGTAAGCTGCGCGTGCGCCAGCCCTTCTAATCTATTACTTTTCATGCTAAGTATGCTTTGTACTTCAAATCAATCGGTTGATATCTTGTGCTTGAATTTTGTGATTTGGAATTATTTAAAAATGAAAAGAAAAATGTTTCTATTGAGATAGAGATAGTCGTAGGCACATTAAGAAATATGAAGAAAGTGCGTACTTTGACCCCAACATTTATTGTGCCCTTACGCTCATAATACTTCCTTAAGATCCAGCTTTTTTGATAAATATAAGACGATATTCGTCTGGGTATTTCTGTGTGCCATACTGATAAAGTGTAGAGCAGTTTCGCTATCCTCGAGGCGATTTAAACTGACAAACTTAACCTAGTTATGGGCTTGGCAAACGCTTAATAGGCATTTAAAATACCTACAAGTAGCCAGCAACCGGTGGAAAAATCACATAACTTCTGAGAATTTATTGTCGATTATTTGATAAGGTAATCCTAATCTGGTGAGCAGTACCTCACCATCTATTTTCATGCTCCGTGCCGACTCATTTGTGAATATGTGGTTTCACAATTGTATATGGCTCGAGTGCAGAAATCCTAATAAAGGTAACTTTTTTGTAAAAACTATTGTCATTAATTTTGTATTTGTAAAAGTTACTGACATTTTTAAACTTGCAAGGACTAGAAAGAGAGCTTGCAACAGGGGCACCCAGTGACCGAGTAAGAAGGATTGCTAAAGATTTTAAACCAAGCGAGGGACGCGTACGAAAGCGATGGAAGGAGAGCTAGATATCTACGCCAATTGAAGGCACATAAAATCCTTGTGTATTATATTTTATTTTTATTTTATTATAAGGGAATTTTATTGTAATAAAATGTAATTTCTTTTACGTGCAGAAAAACAGACAAGAAGTCTATAATAAAAGGCAAAGGAGAAGAGAGAAAGACGAAGAATGTGCTGGACATTTGTTTTTTTTTATTTTATTTTTAATTTTTTTTTTAATTTAATTTCTTTTTTATTTGATTTTTTATTTTTTATTATTTTTATTTTTATTTTTTATTTTATTCTTTTTTTCTATTATTTTTATTCTGTTTTATTTAAACTATTTTCATTTTTGCTTATTTTTTATTTTTGTTTCTATTTTTTTATTTTTAAATTTACTTATTTTTTGTTTCTCTTTATTTTTTTTTTTTTTTTTTTTTTATATTTATTTACTTTTATTTTTTTATTTCTATTTTGTTTTATTTTTTTTTTTTAATTATATTATTTTTTCTGTTATTTTTATTTTGGTTTTTTATATTATTTTTATTTGTATTTTTATTTTATTTTTGTTTCTATAATTTTTATTTACAAATTTGCCTATTTCTCGTTTTTCTTTATTTTTATTTTTTATTTAATTTTTTAATTTTTTTTTTATTATATTACATTTTTATTTTTTTTTTAATTCCTTTTTTATTTTTATTTATTATTATTTTTTTATATATCTTTTTATTTTTTGTTATTATTTTTATTTTGTTTTTTTTTTTTATATTATTTTAATTTTATTTTTGTTTCGTTTTTTTAATTTATTTACTTATTTAGTTTTTAGTTTTCTTTATTTTTATTTATTGTTTTTTTCTGATTATCTCGTTTTTCTTTATTTTTTTTTTAACTTATTTTTATTTTTTGCAATTTTTATTTTTTTATTTTAATTTGCTTTATTTTTATTTATTATTGTTTTTTACTTTAATTTGCTTAATTTTTATTTACTTTTTTATTGTATTTGTTTATATTTATTTTATTTATATATTTTTGTTTTAATTTTTTTTATTTATTTTTTTAGTTTTTATTTTAACTTCTTGTTTTAAA
This sequence comes from Anastrepha ludens, assembly GCF_028408465.1. Taxonomy (NCBI): domain Eukaryota; kingdom Metazoa; phylum Arthropoda; class Insecta; order Diptera; family Tephritidae; genus Anastrepha; species Anastrepha ludens. The sequence continues at coordinate 22,532,679 of NC_071502.1, read as the reverse complement.
TTTTTTTTTTGTTAAAATTTTTTTTTTTTTTTTTTAATTGGTTCATATATTTTGTTCTTAACAATTCGTCTAAGCGAAGAAGATGGAAACTGTATCCCACCTGTCTGTGGGCAGAGATTAATCTGAAAATAAGTATCCGAAATGAGCGCAGAGTCATTTTAAACGACGGTCAGGCTGCGCTGAAAATTCTCAGTGCGCTGAAAAGTTCAAATTTGCTTAAGCTTAGTCACCTAAAAATGTTATGCTAAGAAGGTAATATTTTGTAATTTTTATTAGCTCTTATGAAGGCATTGCAATCAAAGCCGTCATAAACAAACAAACCCATTTAACATCGCTCCACCTTAATGGGAGCAGTAGAAAAGCTGAATTCTTTTTTTTTCTCGCGATTGGTGCCCCGAATGTCAGTATAATCTAATTTCTGTTGTTACTTTGGTTGCTTATTTACATTCTGATTGGAATTTTGACATTCAATCCACCAAATTGCAAAAACAAAATGCATGTAACCCTTGCTTTTTGTACTACTGCCATTACCTTGTATGAATTCGCCTTGGTGCGTATATTTTTTGTCTCTTTTTGCCCCGATGATGAAATATTTTCACAGCTTTTCAACATCACTTGACTTTGGCAAACACACGCTAACTTGGCAAAAAACACGAAAAATATATAATAACAATCTAGCGGATTTACAGTGCCAAGAAAAAGCCATAGCCAACATCTTAGCCTCTTAGCAACAATGGCTGCTTCCAACCAATGCCATCAACAACAGGTCAATACATCCAAGCTGGCAAGCTTTTAAGCCAAACAATGGCGGAACCCAGCACAGCGTACGTATATACAAAAAGCAACAACTGCAGTGCAGTTTAAGTTAAAGCACTAACAGCCCAACAACAACTGAGAAAAAAACCAGTTGCATTCGGTGCCTTTTTTTGTTAGCGTTTGCCAGTATGCCAGCTCAGATGAATACCCACTTCTGATGGATATCGCAGAATCCCACAATGTTACAATCTGTCTACTCTGGCAAATGGACTTACAGAGCGTACCCTATTGTTGTTGTATTATGAGCTTGAGTGGTTCTTAGTTTTTTGATTTTACCTAACAGCTCTTTGTGCAAGCAATCAACAGCAAAGGCAAAGGCAAAGGCGGAGGCGGATTCACAGGCAAAGGCATTGACAATGGCTGAGGTGGCACCTCAACAAAGCGCACAAACCGATGCTTGAAGCTCAGCAAATGAACGAGTTGAATAATAGAGGAAAAAGGTTGGTTGGCTTTTAAGTTGAACGATAAATCGACGAGCACACAGCTTACCAAAGTAAACTAACGAACGAGCCAACAGACTAGCGAGTGAAGTATTTGCAGTTATTCATAAGGAACATTGGAGAAGTGTCTCTAACGTTTGTTGCTGGCACACATAAATATGTTGTTTTCAGCATAGTAGTAATTGTTGTAGTTGGCAGCCGGATGAGCGCTTTTGAATTGCCGCTTAGCCGGTGCTTAGCTCAGCCCACAGTTTTGCGCTGCTAAATCAAATGCGGGCGTACCATTCGAAAATGTATTGTTGCAAATTTCGTTTCAAATGTTTGTGTGATCGGAATGAGGGCAATTCTTTGTGATAGATAACTGATGGTTGTAAAATCTAGAGGCGGTTTGCGTGTTTTAACCCTGTAACGACACTGAGAAATATTTACCAGAACTGAAAAAGCAAACGCAACTTCATCGAATCAGGGTGCATTGCGTGCTATGCTAGTTTATGCCTTGATAGAAGATTCTAGAAAATCAGAAAAGTTACTCAAATGCGCATGATTTATTTTTTACAAGTTTTTTTTAATGACAACCATGAAAAATGGGATTTTCTTACAATTCTCAATGGAATGCAGCAATTTCGTTTCAATTCAATTTGTCATACGCAATGATTTTGTTCCCTAAGGCAATCACAAATTGATCAAAATTTACAAGTGCAAAATGGTATTAATGAAATATTGCACGAAAATATGAAACTTTCAGCGATAGAAACAAATGACTCAAATCAAAAAGATTCACTTCGTTTTGTTCTTGATTGATATTGAACTGGTTTCCGATGAATTTTTCTGCGCTGAACACGACTTTGGAGGGAGATATTAAAATTTTTCTCGGCGTTTAAGCCGCAATCAAGGCACTGCCGACGCCATGGTGTAGATCTGAACTCGCCAACTCCTCTAAGGAGGAGATAAAATCTCTTGGGTGTGTAGGTAACATTTCCCTGATCTGTGTCCCAGGACATATGAACATAAGAACATAGGGCGAAATGAAATTGCTGACGAGCTTGCCAGGAAAGGGTCGACTGAATTGCACACGTGTTATTCTACTTTGATCGTGCTTGTGCGCTACTTTTTGGCCAAAAACAACACACTAATAATGCCCCAGATCTGGCCCCTGTGACTTTTTCTTGTTCCCGAAACTGAAGAGGCCCATGAAAGGACGACGCTATGCTAAGAGTGACGAAATAAAGACGGCATCGAAGGAGGAGCTGAACAAGATAAAAAAAATACTTTTTTGAAGTGCTTCAAAGATTGGAGAAAACATTGGCACAAGTGCATAATATCTCATGGGGATTACTTGGAAGAGCGCAAAATAGATATTAATGAATAAATATAAAATAATAATTTTTGAAAAAACACGAAATTCGCAATACTTTTTGAACACACCTCGTATGTACATACGTTGATTATGAAGTTTTTAAGCTCGAAATCGATTTACAACATTGGCCCAGTAAGAATTACAAAGCAAGCGGTATGGCATAGCGAGCGCCAAAGAATCGCCTCTAATAGTTGTCTTGGACCTAAGTACTTAACCACCGGCATTTTTTAGAGGTATAAACGAGGCATATTAAAGGAGGTGTAACTACAACTACAGATATTTTGAAAATCTGTGATATATTTACGTATAGAACCACTCATTAGCCTACCAGGCACAAGACCACAAAATTGTTGCGCTGGCAGAAAAACAGCCGAAGAGATACATAAGGAAAGGAACAATGGTGGGTTTAGTACTAAAATTCGAGGACTAGACAATGTTAATTGGCGCTCTAACATCGTTGCATTTTTTTTTTTTTACAATTTTTTTTCCCCATGAATAAATGAAAAAAGTCTGTCAATAGCCCAAGCGTATTTCCTGAATTAAAATTTCAGGTTTAGTGCACCATCCCTAAACGCTAGTCGGTGCTAAAGACATGCCAAAATTTCAATCGAAATGTCATCCACAAATCAATAAGTGAGATTCTGTTCATTTCCTCTACATCAACAGTTTTTACAATACAGGATTTTTGGCATCACAACTTTTTATTTAATCGCTGCTTCCTCCAAATTTCCTTTCTCATTAATTGATGTAAGAATTAATCTATATTTTGGTAAGTATTAGTGAGTATGCATCTCTCTGCCTCATCTTTGTTTATACACATTCATGTATGTATGTGTGTAACGCTGTATGTACGCATTGCTTTGTGAGGATTGTGTCTAATGCACAGCCGTCTATTGTCCTTCCTGCTCATTGACTGGCTTATCAGGTTTCGCTCATTTCAATACAAATACAACTGAACATCAAACGCTCGATTCAACTGTGACAAACATTATTTACTACTGCTAATTTATTTTGTTATACGTGTGTGTGTGTCTTGCTGCAACGCACACTAATACACAACTCATAGCGAAATTAATTGGATTTAATCACTGTGAGCTGATAAGCGCATAAACATAAATTATACATAAAACCCAATGAGATTAAATGGGAGGAATAATGTGCAACATTTTTATGGCAACACAAGCCAGTGCGGCATTTGTTAATATTTTCTGAGAGTAAGGTTAGTTAGTAATAAAATAATCTATGGATATGCAAAAATTAGATGGATTTTTTTCTTACTTTTATTTTTTGTTTTTTTTGTAATAAGTTACAAAAGATTTCATGGTTAAAATATACATATTTCTGAGCGAAATTCTAGCTTCAGACCATTCAAGTTTTACGGGAAATATTTTCGCAGAATATCTTAGCCCATTATCTCCAACCTAAAATGGTTGTCTCGATGCTTACTTGAAAAAAAAACCGCTCAAAAAATAAATTTGGGAAGTCGTTAGAGTATTAATATATTCTAGAAAATTTTTTTTCAAAAAATTTGACCAGGTGTCTTCTCAGACAAAACCTTTTTTTTTTTGTAAATCCTTAGAAGAGCGAAACTAAAGCTACTTTCAATGCCTATTGGCTGTTATTCTTTCACATTCAGCATTGGCCATAAGTACTGGCACGCCACTAAACTAAATAAAACAAATAAAATACACGTAATTTGAAGTGTGACTTCCAAAATGAACGCTGCTTTTTGCAAATGTGTCACTAGTACGTTTTACAACAAAAAATTGAATTATGAGAAAAGCCATGGCACCTTTGGTGCGTAAAGTCTAAAAAGTTGCATTTTCGAAAGGTATACTTAAAAATATTTTTTTGGCATTTTAAATTCGGTATTCAATGTGTGAATAAGTAGGTTTTGCTTTTCTGTACAGGGTCCGGCACTCGAAATGTAATAACTTCAAACCGCTCGCGCAGCTGGTGCATGGCCATTAGCTGTCTGTTAATTGGCTAAATGACAGTCCAGAGTATTATTTACAAGCGCGCAGCGCCGATAGCAAACGCGAAAAAAGAAAATCAGTAATGGATTTTAAACGTAATTCTGTGGCTGCATTATATTTGGCTGGAAAATCACAACCAGATGCAGGTGGTCATCAAAAGAATGCAACGTCATGCGAAATGATTCAAAAAGTGAAGAAGCGACTTGAGCGAAATCCCCGACGAAGTGTCAATCAAATGGCGAAAGAACTAGAAATATTTGACCGTAGAATCCGCCGCATACTAAAACATGATATCAAAGTAAATCCTTACAAGATCCCAAAGGCGCGTAATCTCACACCAAAGCAGCGATAAGTCAGACTTGAGAGAGCGATGGAGCTGCTTCGCTTAACCGAAACCGGTCAATTTCCGAACATTGCGCTTCCTGAGAATACAATTTTTCAAATAGAGCAATTCGTAAACTCCCAAAACGATAGGGTTTATTTGACCGAGCCTTCATACCAGAATTTGAGTCATCGGTTGGTGACCAGGACGCAGTACCCGCCACAGTTAATATTTAGTTTGGGCCGCTGTAACCGCAGATGGACCCTCTCCAATCGTTTTCATCGTGCCTGGGCTCAAGGTAAATGCGAAATATTATGGGAAAAAGTATTCTAGAGGTTGCTTTGAAGCTGTGGGCAGATAAATATTTCGGTGCAGACCATGGACGTTTCAACAGGACTTGGTACCATCTCACAAAGCTCGAGTGAACCAAGAATGACTAAAAAACAACGTTCCCAACTTCATAACGTCCACACAATGGCTCTCAAATTCACCAGATGATGGATTATTCTCTTTGGACCATTTTGGAGAGCAAAGTCCGAACTAAAGGGTTCACCAGTATCGAGGCGCGGAAAGAAGCAATTTTCCGCGAGTGGACCAAAATAGCTGCTAGTCACATTTGGGTAGCCTGCGTTTCGTTTCTGGACAGTCTCAGGGCCATAGTCAAGGAAAAAGGTGGACGTGTAGAGCAAAAACAAATTGATTCTTAATTTTGTATTATTTCACACATTTAATTTTCGAAACTATATTTATGGCCTTTTTAATTGGTTACACTTCGAGTGCCGGATCCTGCAATTTAGTACTTTTCCAAAGTAAAATTGGTGCATCATTGGCAACTAGTTTGCGTTTGCCCAATTTTAGTTGCATCTATAGAGTTCTCAAGAGCGTTTATGGAGGCCAAAAGAAAATAAATTGAAGTTGGTATAAGAAAAAGGTTGTGGAAGGAAGCAGAAACTTTTCGCGAAATAGAGGCAACTGTCGAAAGAACGCATTTCTTAGGCCAGAGAGTCATTAAAAACTTTAAAGAAAGTGGAGATTACGTATCCCGTCCACGAACTGACCGACCTCCACTACTTACAAATCGGGAGGGACGAAATATCGTGCAGCAGGTACAAAAGGTCCCTAGAGTCATGGCAAGTAAAATTGCGTAAAACATGAATTTGCACTTTTCCAAATCTGTTAGCAAAGATACTGTGCGAGAACTGTGAGAAAGGCTGGATTTTCTGCCTACTAATTAGGCAGAAGCGACTCGCCTTTGTGAATGAATATGTAAATAAGCCCAAAGGGTTCTGGAATAAAGGGAGAGAATAAGTTTTGCATTTTTGGCATTAAAGGTAGGCAACTTGTGTGGCGAAAACTAGTAACCGCCCTTGATTTTCAAAATTTGAAAGCGACTGTGAAATACGGTGGAGATGGAGTAATGGTTTGGGGTTGCATGCGTATAAAAGAAGTGGGAAACTTAGAGCTTATACAAAGTGTATTTGGGCATCTTCAAAGATAATTTGGAGCCAAGGGTTGATAAATTAGGATTAGGTCCGATTATTTGTTTCAACAAGACAATAACCCCAAGCACGTGCTCTGGTACTAAGCTTTGGTTGTTATACAGCTAAAACTCCCTAAATAGCTTTAAACTCCACGACAGTAGGTTCTACGTTACCGAAACGACCCGTATATATATCTGGCCAAGGACTGTCACTCCAGCAGCATTCCCCGTATGTAAGTATGGGGAATGTTTATGCTGCTACAACAACAGCAACAGCGACAATAAATATTCATGCTCCTAAGGTTATGTTGTTCATCTGGTGGGACCAGAAGGGCGTCATCTATTATAAACCCCTTAAACCATCTGAAACTGGCGATCGTTACCAACTGCAGCTAATACGTTTGAATCGAGCTCACAAAGAAAAGCGGCCGGAATGGAACGGTAGGCACGAGAAACTGATTTCACTGCATGCTGTATGAGAACGCCACGCCACACGTTGCTTAATCGGTTCACAAATATTTAGAGGGACTGAATTGGGAAATCTTGCCCAACTCGCCGTATTCCACAGGCATTCCACCTTCGGATTACCATCTATTCCGATCAATGCAGTCAGCCCTTATTGGAGAGTTGTTCACTTCTTACGAGAGCATCGTAAACTGGCTTAATGAATGGATCAAATCAAAAGAACTCGAATGTTTCATCAGAGGAATCCGTATGCTGCCTGAGAAATGCTGCAAATTTGTTGCTTCCAATGGCACATACTTCACATGAATTTAATTGTTTAAATTATTCGTAACTTTGGCTAAGAAAGGACGGGACCTTATTACCATACCCAAAAAAAATTAGATACCTATGAAATGAGACCCATTTCAATTTCAAACGTTTATTAACAAAAAATGGTTACAAATATAATCTTCAAAATAATAGCCATCGCTAGCGACACATTTTCCCCATCTCTCAGGCAATTTGTGGATGCCGCGCCAAAAAAATTGGCCGTCTTTGGCCGCAAACCAATCATCGAGCCATTTTTTGGCTTCTTCGTGAGAATTGAAGCGCTGCTCGGAAAGTGCGTGGCCCATCGATGCAAACAAATGATAATCGGAAGGCGCCAAATCTGGTGAGTAAGCGGCATGCACCAGCGGTTCCCAATCGTACGGGTCGCTCTTGTTCGTTGTGGCGGTGCATTGTCACATTGTCAGTTCATGCGGCACCCATCTTCCCATCTTTAAAAGCATGCCCATGTCTTTCAAACATTTGAAAACGGTTTCACTCCCAATGGGTCACTCCCAACTACGCTGCCATCATTTCTTTCTTTTTACCATCATCTTCATCCAACAATGCTTGCAATTCGGCATCCTTAAACTTTTTCGGTGGCCGGCTACGGTCCGAGTTCTCCACGCTAAAATCACCACTTCGTAATTTTTCAAACCACCTGAAGCACTGGGCTCTACCTAGAGCATGAGCTTCTATGAGCATTTAATGAGCTTGAGAAGCTTTTCTCTTCAATTGATAACAGAAAATCAACGATGTCCGCAAATCGTAGTTTGAAGACACGAAATTCGACATTTTTAAGAGCGACAAAAATGCAGTGTTGCATGAAATGTGACAAACAATGAACTGAATATTGTTGACAGATGACAGACAAAAAAAAACAAGACATTTAGGAAGGTTTAAAAATACCCCTAGCGACATCTATGGACTAATAGCTGAAAGTCTCATTTCATAGGTATCTACCTGTTAAAAAATAAATAAATAAGCAGAGAAAACTTGTGAAAATGTTGAGGTGAAATGGTTTCTTCGTGCACTTTTGGTTGTGCTTATTTTTTTGGCTGTTGGGTATTTGGCTAAGCTTCTCCTACAACTTGTAATGTGCGTCTTGATGTTGCTTTACAAAGGCGGATGCGGATCTACAGTATTATGACGCCCCTAGCAAGAGACATCTTTTTTTTTTTTTTTTTTTTTTGAAGAAGCGTTTTCATAGCAGAAATCCACGCTAAGTAACGCTTTTGAAATTGAAGCCTGCAACAGACAACTTGTGCAACGCATTGCCAACTAAATAAATCATCGCTAGCTTTTCCGGTTTTTAAGCTACGTCAGGCACCAGTTTTTGTTTTGTTATTTCGTTTCATTTACGCTCCAGCGGACCCTTGTCAATATTAATTCCGCTTGTAAAATTTTGTACCCCACTACTATTTATCGTAACATCGTAATCATTGGCTCACTTTCATTTGACATATTAATTGCGTAAATTGGCTCCTGCTGGCCAGCCACTCAAGCCATCATCGCGCTTAACCGAGAGCCCTTCATTAATCAATCACGCCAGGCAAAATCGCATTCGACTTATTTCATTACAATATATTTACACGCATACACATACACAAGCCATGTACATGTGAGGATATTACGTAGCAGTAGGACAATTAAAATCCTTAAAATTAATGGTTCATTGCAGGTCCAATCAGTAAGTGCCAGTGTGAGTGCACACTAATACCGCTGCAAAGAACTCCCATCAACATGGCAAATAAAGTAAATGTAAAATAAATTTGTATCTAATGTAACCAACTGGGAAATCACAAAAATTATCAAACATACACGCACACACACACACACGCACACACACTCATACAGCAACACAGAATATGGAAATAACCGAACTCCTGGTTTCCCAAACAATGAAGAAGTGCGGACTGGGCGGGCAGCCATGTATGACTAAGTGATAAACAAATGCCGTTGTCATGCCGCATTGTATCACAATAATAGGCAGCAGCAAAGCGGCAAAAGAAGAAGGCAAGCGCAAAGAGGGAGCGACCGAAGAAAGGTAAGCCCGTGGCAGAAATATTGTACTTTGCATTTATGTGGGCTTACCAAAAAAATTACGAACCGATAAACAAGTATTTGGAAAATCCCACGAGTGCTACGTAATCTTGCAACAACCCAACATTAACACGCAACGTAGAACGCACAGCAGCAACAACAAGCAGGCTGTCATTACCTGACTGGCTATTGTGTCACTTCAGGGGGGTACCTTTTTTATTTTTCCATTTTTTTTCATTTTTTTGGCATACAGCTCGGTGTGGATTACCGGTCGTCAGGTGTGTCAGGGCCTTCAACTCGACACAAACTCACACGCCGGTAATTTTCTTCTTTTTTTGGTTTTGTTTTTTTTTTTGCTACTAAATGCTTAATAAGCTTCCTTTGCATACTTTAAGGCGTTGAATATGCGTACACTTGAATGTGTTTTGCTCCAGCTTACCGTAGGTATGCAAACATTTGTGTGTGCATTATATATTTATACATATCGAAATACCTATTATGGGCGCCTTATATGTATGTGTGCATGTGTGTGTGTGAGAGAGTATATTGCACGATATTTTCAGGCCTTTGTACTAAAAAACTGCTGTTCACTCTCCGCTCTTTGTGGACTGCCAGTGCTAATATATTCGGTTACATTCTTCTACTCGCTAACTTCAGTCGTTTCGTCTACAAGCAAATTTGCTGCTTCTCCAACAACAAGAAAAACACTGTTCACTTACCTGAAATGAGAAAGAAGAAGAAAATAAAATATGAATAATGTTGCTTAAGGCATCGGTGGGAAATTTCTGCATAAATACGAAACGTGAAGCAAAGCATGAGCAAATATTGCATAACAAATTTACTAAGGCTTTGAGAAAATTTAAAAAATATTGCTTCGTTTTTTGCATTCGTATTCATATATCGAATAAATGTGCATGCAATTTACCGCTAAAGCAAATATATTAATAAAAAAAAATAAAAAAAATTATAACAGAAAATTCTGTGCCTATGTAGGATATTGGGTGGGTATAAATAATAATGTTTTATTCGTTTCAGCAGAATGGAATGGCATAGCCGCTAACATGCAAGGAAAAGAATTGGCTGTGAGGTACCAAAGTTACATAAAAAAAGTGCGTGTAGCGTAGTACACATCCACCTTTTATCTTTCCTCTCTCTATTCTTTCTACTGATATCTATCCGGGTGTAGTGCAATGGTCCACTGACTGATTGTTTGGACTTGTACAGACCCCCACAAATCTAGTCTACACATAACAGAAGTGAAAGTTTCAAGGCAGACAAAGAAAGAGGGAGAGACCCGAGACAGAATGAGAGAGAGAGAAAGAGAGAGAGAGAGATAGAGTGAAAGAATATATCTCTAAATAAATTCACAACATTTGCAGAAAATACAAATAGACAAAATTTACAAAAAACGGAGAAGGGTCGACCGGTGTAGGTAAATGCCGGACACAAACCGTGGCAACAACGCGCACTACTCCGAGCGTTTATTACCCTAACAAACGCAGTAATTCCAGGACGCAACAACGGCACAAACTACCCGCAGCAATGGCACCAATTACCACATGGCAATACCAATAAATCCGACGCCGGAATGGATAGCACTTTACGAAGGGTGGTTAAATTTCAAGAACCGATGTTGAATGTGAACCATACATAAACGACAACGACACCGTTGTACGCCTTTCTTTGGGGTTGTTTGAAAGAAAAGGTGTACGTCGATAAGCCAGCAACAATTCAAGAGCTAAAAGATGAGATAATTCGGCACATTAATGGCATAGAACCTCAATTATGCCCTAGAGTCATCGAGAATTTGGACCATCCGCGGTGGTCATTTGGCCGATATTTTGTTCCATACGTAATTGAGCCATACCAATATTAGCATAATGAAGAAAAATAATAATAATTTTCTAAAAAAATTGTATTTTATTCAAAATCAACACCGGCCCTTAAAACTTAGCCACTTAGTACGCACAAGCACTAGCCAGGAAACGGAAATAAGCGCCAAAAAGTACGCACCAAAAAAAACGCCAAAAAAATTGAAACCAAACAACGCCCCAAACAGTAGGCACCAAGGAAATATAACACAAAAAGTAGGCACCAAAATTATTTTTCCTACAAGTTTGCGCCAACAAACAAGCGCCAAAAAGTAGGCAGTGTTACTTCTCACTAGAAATTAGCAACCACAAGGAAAAGCTCAGGAAAAATAGCCTAAAGTGTATCTAAGATATGTATAAGGTATAGCTCTCTCACTCCTTTTCCTCTACGTTATATCTTTTTTCTCTTTCGCGGAACGAAAATGCTCAAAACGTTGCATGGCCTTAAAATTTTACTCTCCATTCTCGCTCGTCCATCGAAGCCTAGGAAGTCTCACTTGAAAAATATGAAATATATTTAAAAAAATTATATTGGATTGGCAACTAAGTAAATTGTGGATTTCACTCATAGATGGTTTCAGTTGAAGTTTTAGGTGTACAGACGTAGTACAAATGTAAAACACATTTTGTTATTTGATAGTTGGCAATTAAGCTGTGAATCAGTAAAAAAGTGTTTTGATCGGTTACAACAACCAAATAAATTAATTTATAAGCTGAAGTATTTGAAAGTGCAGCAACAAGAGAAGTGTATTGACTGCGCTAAATTAATTTTCGTAAAAGTTATTGCCTTGCACTAATGCTTACCAGCAGTTAACAGGAAGTGAGCGGTAAACAATGTTAATGCTATTCATCTAAAGACTCTTTAGGTATTGCATTCTAATTAATTTTACGACAAGGCTCATAGACTGCGCCTTTAGTTTAAGTTCTTTCATCATATTGCCCAAAACAAACTTTTGTTTAAGTTCGCTGCAAGCGACTGAGTTTTTCTTCGATGTAGCTAAACATATTATTGCAATTTCTGGAGCTTACACAACTTTAGATGTCCCGATGTGCATACAAACATACACACAAATATTGTTTTACACTCATTCCTGACACAAAAATAGACTCCCTTATATTTCAACATAATTAAAGCACATCAACGTGGCGCACAAGTTTCTCGCCCACGAAATACTCGCTAACTACATTCGCATATTCACACTTCTGTCTCACAATCCGATCTGGCGAGGCGCGCTGGCGAAGACGGAAGCCTTTGTAATTTGGCTTGTTTTAATGTCGGAAGTGCTCATGTATGTATTGTGTTTAAACGCGGCTATCAAACGAAATGCACACACTTGCATCGAAATAGGTGGGGGGTATTTATACCCCCACATGCAAACATAGCTGCGCTATAATAGAAATACTGAGGAAGTGAAGAAAAATTCTAGTTCAGCACTGGTGCATTCATATCACTTTGGAACCACTTCGCTCCTCATGACGCCAGTAGTGGCAACTGTCTTCAGAGAGAGACAGTGTGACAAAGCTAAAATTGAGAAATATCCAGCGTTGTGTTACGTTGCGAAGTAGCAGTTTTTGGTTGCAATTCGGATGGTAGTCCGCTGATTGACGTACGGATGATTTTGCTTTGGCGGCGGGCCAAGTAAGACAGAAGTTTGTTAAGCGTCAAATATATTCGTTGATATTGATGAAGATCGTTTTGGTAAGCCTAAAAAATAAATTTTTTCCCAAAAACAAAAAATATTGTTAAAATACATAAATTTCATTCTAAAAAAATTCATCCTAAAAAATTTTCCTTCAGACAATTTTAATCAAGTGAAAAAATTCAAAAAAACATTTTTAAAATGATAAAAACAACCAAGAATATTTCATTCTCTATCACACAAAAAAAATTTTTTAAGTGTATACATATTTTTTTAATTTAATTATAATAATAAGAATCTTTGAAAAATAAAAAAAAATTAAAAAACAATCAATGATAAAAATTTTTTAAGTATTTATTTCATCCTCAAAAAGTTTAATTACCTAAAAAAATTAAAAAAAGTTTATTTTTGGAAATGTTCAAAAGAACCAACTATATTTCATTCTCCACCATATAAAAAAAATTATTAAAGTATATTTCATCTTCAAAAAATTTTAATTATTAAAAAAATTAAATTTTATATTTATAAAAACAAATGCTAAAAAAATCAATAATAAACATTTTAAGTACATTTATTTCATCCTCAAAAATTTCAACTAACTAAAAAAAATATTGGAAATGTTAAAAAGCCAAGAATATTTCATTTTCCACAATACAAAACAATTTTCGAAGTATATTTCATCTTCAAAAATTTTTTATTAATTAAAAATAAAAACAAAAGCTTTTTCAAAATGTTAAAAGGAACCAATGATACTTTATTCTACCCCACACAAAAAAGCATTTTTGAATATAAATAAATTAAAATAATAAAAAAAAATTTTTTTTCAAAAAATTAAAAAAAACCATTGATAACATTTTTTGTAAGTGGATATATTTCATCCTCAAAAAATTTTTTTTAACTGAAAACATTAAAAAAATTTTTTGAAAATGTTAAAAAGAACCAACGAGTATGAAATTTCTCCACAACACAAAAAAAAAATTTTGAGTATATTTCATCCTCAAAAAATTTTAATTAATAAAAAGACTCAAAAAAAAAACTGTTTCAAAATGTTAAAAGCTGTTAAAGGATACTTTATTCTAGTCCACACCAAAAAAAACTTTAGAATGTAAATAAAACAAAATAATAAGAAACAGTTTTTTTTTCAAAAAATTAAAAAAAAAAACCGAATGATAAAATTTTTTTTAAGTGGAATTATTTCATCCTCAAAAACTTTTTATTAACTGAAAACATTAAAAAACAATTTTTTAAAATATTTTTAAAGTATATATATTTCATCTTCAAAAAAATTTTAACTAATTAAAAAAATTATTGTAGAAAAAATAAAAAAAAATGTTAATGAAATCAATGATACACATTTTTGAAGTACATTTTTTTCATCCTCAAAAATTTCAACTAATTAAAAAAAAAAGTTTTGGATATGTTAAAAAAAACCAAGAATATTTCATTCTCCACCACACCACAAAAAATTTTACGAAGTACATTTCATCTTCAAAAAAATTTAATTAATTTAAAAAATTCAAAAAAATAAAAAAATAAATGTTAAAAAAATCAATGATAAAAATTTTTTAAGAACATTTATTTCATCCTCAAAAAAATTTACTGGTTAAAAAAAATAATTTTGAAAATGTTAAAAAGAACCAAGAATATTTCGTTCTCCACCACACAAAAAAAAAATTTCTAAGAATATTTCATCCTCAAACAATTTTAATTAATTAAAAAAAATTAAAAAAACTTTTCAAAACGTTAAAAGGAACCAGAAAATTCTATAAAATTAAAAAAAAACCCAATGATAAAATGTTTTTAAGTGGATATATTTGATCCTCAAAAAAATTTGATTAACTAAAAACCATCAAAAAAAAAAAAATTTTTTTTTAATATATATTATCTTCATAAACTTTAAATTAAATAAAATATTAAAAAAAAAATTTAAAAAATTTAAAAAAATCAATGATAAGAAATTTTTAAGTACATTTTTTTATCGTTGAAAAACTTTAATTAATTTAAAAAATTCGAAAAGAACCAACCATCCATTTTTTAAGTATACTTCATTTTCAAAAAATTTAAATGAAATAAAAAAGTTAGAAAAAACTAAAACAAATGTAAAAAAACACCCTAAGATAATTTCCTCTTCAGCACGCAAAACAATTTTTTAAATAAAAAAAATTAACAAAAAAATGTGTATAAAAATGTAAAAACATCGAAGGATGCAAATTGAAAAAAAATATAATTAAGTAAAAATATAATAAAGAAAACATTTTGAAAATGTAAAAAAACCCAATAATATTTCACTCTCCACACTTTTCTCAAAAAAGTCTCTACAAAAATTTTCAACATTAAATCCATCTCAAAATTATAAAAAAATTTCAAAGTATTTAAAATACAGTTTACTTCTTGTTTCACTCAAGCCTCCAAATAAACCATTTTTATAAAAATTCACGACAGTTTCCAAAATTGGCGTTTGAAACATTTTAATTTTTTTAATTTCATTTGCTGCGACTTTGCTGTGGGAACGCTGCGTAGCTGCACTGCCGATTTGCCATCAGCAAAGCGTCAGTAGCACAAATAAAAATGCAACTCCACTGCCACTGTGTGGTCGAAATCTGCACAGAATGAAAGCATAGCAACAGTCAGGGGAAAATTACACCATCAAGCTGTTGCTTTGGCTACCGCTTTGCTTTCGCACAGATTTCTGAACGGCGCAACAGCAGTAACGATAAACTGTGCTATGTAGTGCTGTTGCTTCACAGCTTCGGCTATTAAAGCAACAGCACATACGAAGAGCAAAGAATATCTGAAACTGCGCTGTGACTCAACTGTTTGAAATTTTGCAGTCAAGGCAACAACACAGCAAACTGGAGCCACCATTTCAGCTGTGCTGCGAGCTCGTTGTGGGCATGTGTGCAGTACAGCAAAGCAATAAAAGTTAAAAAAAAAACAAAGAATTACTTTAGCAGCACAGTAACAGAAAATGTTTAGTGTTGTTGCTGTTATGCTGGCAGTTTTTCAAACACTTTCCAAAATACTTGGAACACTTGAAATGAAATCACTCAGGTTCAGCCCTCCACTCGATTCATCGATTCATACTCAAATACACAAAACCCAACTCCTTCTTGAAAACACTGCCATATCTGGAATACTTAAGCTGAGTCCCCTTCCGTACCAACTTACATTTCTTGAGAGTACTTTCCCTATATGATGTATTGGAAAGAATAGATAACACAATCGCCAAAGTTATTATATCTTATTTCGAAAGCGATTTCAAAGTGAAAAAAAGCTTTTAAAACAAGAACTATTGCAAAAAAGTCTGCAACGAAGGACAATCTGGCACTCTCTTGCCTATCTGCATGACAATTTCACTAACTTTTTGCATGGAAAATCGAAGAGAAATCAGAACAACTTAGGCCACATCGCCATATAAAATTCATAAGTTGTTGTACCAGTCATGACTGTAAATTTGTTACAAGCGCATCAGTTCGCACTCGCGAATTGCTCTGTGGGTTATATAGGCCACAATTACATTTGCTCTGCACCCTTCGCATGTTTGTGTGTGAAGGCTTGAAATCCTACAGGATATAACCCCATTCCGGTTGGTGGCACGCCGAGAATAAATACGCTTTGCACTGATGAACGTGTGCTAAGCTCTAGCTTAATGAAATAATAGTGCACCACAAGCGCTCAACACAACGCACACACACACACTCGTCCAAACAGATAATTGTATAGTGTGTAGCACAGGGTGGCCCAAATGAACTGTAACTAAGCAACTATAAACTAAACTTTTGAGCTCTCATACCGCAACTTCAACTGATAGCAGTTGATTCTATTACAAGCAAGCGGAAGTATTTATGTACTATGCACTTGCTTGTCTCAGATTTTGGAAAAAAATATGTGCGAAATGCAGGTAGCAGCTAATTTTGGCACTCTGAAAAGGTCAGTAACGTTGATGATTGTCCTGATCGCGGAAGTGCAAGCAAAGTCTCAAAAAAAGACGAAAAAAAGATTCTCGCATTATTCTCGAAAGATCCAACTTTGACTTTACGTGGAGCTGCTGTGAAATTAAAAGCAAAAGGTGTTGACATATCTTACGGAACGATTTGCAGGCACTTGCTTGCCAATAAACTGAAATATCGCAGTACTTTGGAAAAACCAATGTTGAGTGCAAAACACGTTGAAAAACGAGTGGAATGGGCGAAGAAAAACTTGGACCGCGATTGGAGCAACATAATTTGTTCTGATGAATCCTCCTTCTGGGCTTTTCCAAGCATCAAACACGCCCGGAAAACCTCCACCAGTAGGATGCTTCGACGGACTGTTAAACACGCCGTCAAGGTACCTGTTTGGGGGTGCTTCTCAAACAAAGTTTTCGGTACTTTGTTCTTATTTACCGAGAATTTAAATGCCGAAAAAATGAATAAAATATATGAAAAGCCTTTGTTACCATCTGCTAAGCAATGGCGTATCAAGAAAAATGAAAGCTGGATACTTCAAGAGGACAACGATCCAAAACATCGGAGTCGAGCGTGTAGCGAGTGGAAGGCGCAAAACGGATTTGTCACTTTAGATTGGCCATCTCAGTCACCGGATGCAAATCCCATAGAAAATGTGTGGGATCTGAAAATGCAGCTTCGCAGACGCCGGCCATGTAATTTAGATCAACTTTCTCGACAAATTCGGAAAATTTGGAGGTCTGTTCCGGTAGAATATGCAGAAAAACTAGTGGAAAGTATGCCCCGACGGTGCCAGGCTCATCAGTTTCAAAGTAAAAGAACGGCTAATTCTCCTTTTAGTGGCAACAAAAGGAGCTAAAGACATTCAGCGAGCCTCCATATATTTTATTGAAAGTGGCAATCTTTCCAATCTGACTTCCTGCTTCATGACCGCCATCGTTTAGTGTTTCTGAGCTGTAGCGTCATGGCTAATGCAGAGGTTTACTGCGAATTAAGCTTGAAATGTGGTCCAAATACGCAAATACTCATATTTTCTCTATCAACTCTTTTTCTTAGGTATTTGGTCGAGCTTCTCCCCCATTTTTTGAAAAACATTTTTATAGGGTCTACAATTTTATGCCGACTCCGAACAATGGATAGTCTTTTATGCTAAGTTCAATGCACGGAGTGCCAACCTCTATTGGCAAAACAATCGGCTACGGCGAAAGTGCTCTGAAGATTTAAGGCCTGCTGCGGGTTTCAAACCCAACATAGCGAATGGAAATTATGCTCAAGCCCTTGGCTTGGCCGACAGGGGCTCTCAGTTTTCTCTCAGAGAGAGGAAGCTATCATACAACTATACGGAATATGGTATATATGAACGTATATATGAAGCAATTGCTGAGAGGACACTTGTCACACTTTGTTACGACTGAAAAGCGGGCTACAAGCTCAATGTCATTTTTCTTCATAAAATATGGTCAGAAATCAAAAATAATATAATGAGTACTGAGGGGTTCCTGAAATGTGTCTGGTGGTGAACGAGGAACGAAGTACCTCCTGTCATCAAACAAACAGTCGGCGCACTCGCGAATCAGCAGCAACGTCACTATTGATACTTATGATTTGAGGTTGTAAGAGACTTCGTTTATCTAGGAACCAGCATTGACACCGATAATAATGTCAGCGTTGATATTCAACGACGAATCTTTCTTGCCAACCAGTGCCACTTTGGACTAATTGCAATTGAGGCAATTGAGTAGTAAAGTCCTCTCTCGACAAACAAAACTAACACTCTACAAAGTTCTCATCAGAAGCTTGGACGATGACAACAACCGATGGAGCGTTTGCGAGAAAGATATTCTACGGAAGATTTTTGGATCTCTGCTCGTTGGTCATGACGAATATCGCAGCCGTAGAAGCGAGGAGCTGTATGAGCTTTACTACGACATAGACATAAAGGTCCACCGACTTCGTTGGCTGAGTCATGTCATACGAATGAAAACAAACGCTCCGGTTTTGAAAGTATTCGAAGCGGTACCAGCTGGTAGCAGAGGAAGAGGAAGGCCTCCTCTGCCTTGCAAAGCTCAGGTGGAGAAGGACTTAGCTTCATTTGGTGTGGTGAATGGTTAGCAGATGTTGGCTGAAATAGGATTTTGAGGTTTATAAGCGTCACTGCTTCATGAATTAGTAATTTGCCAAACTGTGGCACAAGAAAGGGCGTGAAACACTGAGCAAAATGCGACGTTGACGTTCTACCAGCAGCAACTTAACCTGATTAGAACTTATATGAAAGCTCATGCTAGAGTTTAATTTGAAAAATTTCAAATTGTCGCACCAAGAATTTGTTTTTTTTTTTCGTTGGGAAAAGTTAATTTCAATTAAAAGTATTCCAGAGTTCTCAGTTTGATTCCATTGTGTCACCCTTTACGTTACAAAACACATGTGCAGCGACCCATGCACGCATACTCGTACATGTGTGAATATGTATGTGTTTTCTAGGCATACTTTGTAGCACCGACAACGCTTTCCATTTACAACTTAGAGCCGGCGTCCATTACTTTACTTTAAAAATCACTTGTCCCCCGACAAACAAATCCCTCGTTACTCTGTGGTAAGTTTTTCACTTTCTTTTCACTTCCTACTTTTCTGTTCTCGAGCTCTGCACAAACATTCGTCGGAGTTATTGCAAAGTACGTTTAAAGTTTGGTCTGCAGAGCAGCTTGCATGGCTGGTTTTCGCTTGTACTTGCCGCCACTTGTCCTGCTTCATGTACATATTTTTTTTTTTTTTTTTTTTTGTTTTCTTCTCTAGACATTTGCACCGTATTGCAAAGTTTCAACTTTTTTTATATGCACTGTTAATTTCCTTTCAATGCTCACCAACATGTCGGTTCTGATCCTCTTTTGTCCACTACCTTCGCCCTGCACCGGTAAGTATCACTCACTAGCATTAATTTAATTTCTTTCAATTTGGTTTTTTCCCCTCTATTATACTTAAAATTTCAGGTAATTTTAGTCTCAGCGTATCTTAGTTGGGGTCCACTGATTTTTTTATTTTTTATGTAAAATTTTTTTATATATACTTTTTTTCATTTAAACTCGAATATATGCAAGTGTGTGTGCATGCAAAAGTTCGTTGTGGTTTTGCAAAACTTTTGCTCGTGATAATTGAAATAATGAGCTTTGAAGTTACTTGGGTCGTTTGCTTGCTGACTGTTAAAAACTCTACACAACTATTTTGGCAATTGCAGCGCTATATTTTCGGCAAATATATATCTTCAGAAACTTTTGAGATATTGAAAAATAAATGAGTTGATTTAGCAGGCTCTTGAATGGAAATTTAATTATTGCACACTGTGAAAGTTTTGAAGGAAGAAATCTCGATAAATTTCTTGTAGAAAATTCTGCTACTCAGTAAATTTACATTAACCTTGCAGAGAACAGTGAGGTTAAAGAGAAAATTAAGGTTTTTTTATACAAATTTATAACCTTTTTGATAAATAACCGGAAACATATGAATGTTGTGGTATTAGCCAAATAAGCTTGAGTCGAATGAGTTGTTCAAAAACACAAAAAAAATATATATATACGAAAAAGTTTTCATTTTCCAAATGCGCATCTATGCTTCGGGTATGTAATATTTATTTCGGGATTGAATTAAAAAAATTCCGATTATTTACCCTTAGCACTCTGCACACTTTTGTACCACTGCCTACTAGCAACACGGCACATTTTTCTTGCGAAACGAGTGAAAATAAGTCTTATTTGAATGAATGAAATGAAGAATCAGACGTGCCCATGTATGTTTTTAATTTCCTTTATTTTATACAAATGCATTTTCTTCTTGTAAATGGAAGGTAAACTTAAATTTTGTAATTCCCCCTTTTACTTGAAATTAATCACAAGCAGTTAAAACTAGAAGATCGATTTTGTCGCTGTCTTTTTACATAATGTATACTATCAGGGAGGAGATTGGATGCTCCTCTCCAATCCCTACCAGGCCCTTACGTATAGGTATCCTATCTAATAATATTTAAATAGGTTCAGAACGAAATGCTCCTATTGCTCGCTCTCTTCATGAACTCAATGAGATCTCGAATTCTATTGACTTTGAGTTTACTTTATCTAAACTATGTTTTTCTGCCTAATTAACCTGTCTATTGTCGGTTAATTTTTTAATAGCGATGTTTTTGAAGTATCCGGTGAGTAGAAAAAAAGAGTGCGTGAAGCGTAGTACACATAAAAAAAGTGAAACTTTCAAGGCAGACAAAGAAAGAGGGAGAGACCCGAGAGAGAATAAGAGAGAGAGGGAGAGAAAGAGTATATATATATCTAAATAAATTCACAACATTTGCAGAGAATACAAATAGACAAAATTTACAAAAAACGAAGAAGGGTCGAGCGGTGTAGGTAAACGCCGGACACAAGCCGTGGCAACAACGCGCACCACTCCGAGCATTTATCACCCGCACAAGTGCAGCGATTCCAGGACCGCAGCAGCGGCACAAATTACCGCAAGGCAATACCAATAAATCCGGCGCTGGAATGGATAGCACTTTATAGTACGCACAAATACTAGCCAGGCAGCGGAAATAAGCGCAAAAATGTAGGCACCAAACAAACAAACGCCGAAAAAATTGGGACCGAAAAATGTCCCAAAAAGTAGGCACCAAGAAAATATAACGCCAAAAAGTAGGCACCAAAAATATATTTCCTACAAATGTCCAAACAAGCGCCAAAAAGTAGGCAGTGTTATTTCTCACTAGAAATTAGCCACCACAAGGAAAAACTCAGCAAAAATAGCATAAAGTGTTTCTAAGATATATATAAGGTATAGCTCTCTCTCTCCTTTTCCTCTACGTTATATCTCTTTTCTCTCTCGCGGAACGAAAATGCCCAAAACGTTGCATGTCCTTGAAATTTTACTCTCTATTCTCGCTCGTCGATCGACGCCTAAGAAGTTTCACTTCAAAAATTTGATAATTTTGAAAATGTTGGTATAGAGTTTTGTAAAGTGAAAAAACATCGTCGGCTGGTTTTAAGACTTTTTATAAGTAAAAAAAAGTAGTACAAACGAAATAGTGAAAAAGTTTTGAAAAAACATTGATAATTTTTGTATAGAGCGAAATATTTTTGGTTCGTTTTAAAATTTTTAGTATAAAAAATTAGTGTAACGATTTAAAAAAAATTTGAAAATTTTGGTACAACGATTTTAAACTGAAAAGCTCCGGCTTTTTCAAAATTCTTAGCATAAAAATTAATAAGTTTGAAAATTTTTGTTATAGAGTTTTTACAATGAATAAAATGGGCTCGGCTTGCTTTAAAATATTGTAGTAGGAAAACAAAATTGTGAACACATTTTGAAAAAAATTTGTTAATTTCAAAAATTTCAGTAGAGTTTTAGAAGTCTCTGGTTCTCTTTATCAGTTTTTTCTTTTAGCTCGTTTTGTTAATTTTTTTTTTTTTTTGATAAAATTTGGATAAAATCTTTTTAAAGAATATTTTTAAAAACTTGTTGTATTTTTGTTAAAAATCTGTTTCAGAGTTTTGTTTGTCATTTCTTAATATACCACACCTCCGATGTTTTCTTATTTTCCTTAATATTTATAGCAACTAGGCATCAACTTAAATGCCATCAATCTTCTCCATTACAGCAACAGCTCTTGTTGGTTGTAGATATCTGCCCGTTGGAGGTCTCAAAATGGTATCGAAAGGGCGCTTCAGTGCTACCTGATAGTGCTGGGGTGTACTTCAACATTTCACCACCTAATCACTGAAAGCTTCGCAATTTGATGCCCATGCACGTACAGCAAACCAGTGAGAAATTTCATATTAATCAAAAACCGCAAAAAAAAATTGTTTTTATTTATTTTTGTTTTGAATTTTTTTTCCATTTGGGTCATTCAGACCCAATTTGAGCAGCAGGCTAAAATCTACACCTGTTTGTCAAGTACCTGAGAGGAAAGCTTTCAATTAACTAATGCAAATACGCCTACAAACCACAAATTTCTAATTTAATTAACAACAACAACTATGCTAAACATTGCTATAGTTAGGTATTTAGTGGGCCCTTCGCATGCATGGATTGGTTTTGGTAGCACCTGCACGCCACCCATTATTCCAATCGAGTTCTTTAATCCCCGAGCATTTCAATTTTAATCATAAATTTTCTAAACTCGAAACTATTTGCATAACAACATTTATTCTATGACAGCAAACAGACATTGAAACTAACTAACAATAACAATAACAGCAACAACAACAACAGCTCAACAACATCTGTTGTAATACGTTGCAGCGCAATAAACTGTGAGATGTGAATTTCCAGTGACAACGAGTGCAACAATAGCAGCAAAAATGTATGCGCATAAACTCACGCACACACACATGCACTCACCCATACATACATACATTCACACACACTCATACATACATACTATATTCTATACAAACATCATTGTTTCGCATTATTGCAACCGACTGTCAACGAAGTTTTTGAATATCTATGCTACCCATTTTGTTGCTGTTGTTCTTTCGGTAGTTGACGGGGCTTTGTGCCTGTGTGTGTATGCATGTACAGCATAGTTGTTGGTTGCAGAGGTGTGAGCAGATGCATTCTCCTAAATAAACTAAAGTGTAAATGAAGTGAGTGTCATCAGCTGGAGTATGCGGAGTGCCAAAGTGATATGTGAAAGTTGTGCAGTCACTTTTTGAATGGAATTTTGAATTTTACAACTAGGAAAATGTTTTTACGAGATGGCATCGACAAAAGTTTCGCTTGACAAAAAGTGCAGAGAAAATTTAGACAACACTTTTAGGCAGATTGTTGGTGTCTAACATATAAACGAGGAATTAGAGGACGCCGAGCAAATGAGCTGCCTACTCTGCGCTCTGTATCTATTTTTTTTTTTTTTTTTTTTAACCCCCCAACTCTCGTGCTTTAGGCTGCATTGTAGTTTGGCAAATAATTTCGGTTGTAACGCATAGTTTTCTTATCTACTGCCCCAATTGTTGAGATACATATTTACATAAACACACACACATACTCACTTCTGTGCGGTAAGTAAAGTTTCGCTCATTAGCGTTAGTAGTTAAGAGGTTTCGCAGACAAAGTGTGAAGAGAGTTTCAGATTTCACATTTTAAGCAGGCCTCAGTACAGCGACATAAATGCTGAGTTATGCAAAATGAAAATTGTGAAAAGTTCGCCTTGCGCCGATTAAGGACTTTAAATGTGTATGGTTGAACAAAGTAAGGCGATAGCATCTGTATTTATTCTCTTCCTAATTGTATTCAAGTAATGGAGTCGTGAACTAAATGTGCCACCAAAAAAGAATAAATTCTAGAAATTTTGAACTGATGTGAATGACTTCATGCGACTTGTGCGTGGAATGTTAAATGATAATAATAAAAAAATATAATATATAAATAGTTGGGGCTCAAAGATATCGAACGCTCCTTAAGAGACGAGCAAGCTGGTTTTTGCCCTCACCGAAGCTGTGTTGATCAAGCCAACACCCTTCGGATTATAGTAGAACAATCAGTTGTAGAACAATCAAGAGTAGAAAGGCAGTTCTCGCCAAGATAATCCGCCTCATCAGAGCCCTCTACAAGCACTGCGAACTGTCATTGCTTCACAAAGGCGGTATTGGATCGCTGGTATTGGATTCACTACCAACGCAGACGTAAGGCAAGGTTGTGCCCTGTCGCCCCTTCTCTTCGCCATCAACCTTGATGACGTCATGAGCCAACTGACCCTTCACAAAAAAGGCATCGTATGGAGTTTCACCAGATATCTTGAGACCCTGGACTTCGCCGATGACATCTACCTCCTCTCTCACAAACTCCCTGACATGCAAGCGAAGGCGGGCAGGTTAGTCGCGCTGGCACGTACTGTCGGAGTGGAGGTCAACTTTGCCAAGACCAAAGTCATGAGAGTTACCACAATAACGCAAGGCAGATATTGGTTGACGGATGCCCGGTGGAATTCGTTGAAAGCTTCTGCTACCTCGGCTGCATAATCACGGCAGACGGTAGAGCAGATGAAGATGTTAACTGCAGACTAAACAAAGGAAGAGTGGCATTCGGACGAATGCATACCGTATGAGGGAGTTCGCGTATCTCCTGGCGCATTAAACTATGAATATTCATTCGGCTCATGCGTAAGGACAATATTCTTGTAAGGAAGTGAAACATGGCTGGTCTCTAACACCATCACCCAGAGGCTACAATCCTTCATCGACAAATGTCTCCACATCATCTGCATAATATTCTGGCCAAACACCATCAGTAATGATGCACTGTGGAGATGAACGAATGAGGAACCCATCCTGAGGCAAATCAAACGCAGAAAGTGGTGTTGGATAGGTCACACATTGAGAAAATCACCAGATAGCATCACGAGAATGGCACTGGATTAGAACCCGCATTGGAGCAGAGGTCGCGGTCGATCAAACAACACTTGGAGAAGGTCGATGCTGCACGATCTAGCAGATGCCGACATCTCATGGGACGGTACAAAACCAACAGCACAGAACCGTGTACGTTGGAAGAGTCTTGTCGAGTTCCTATGCACCCGAGGGGAGTGATCAAGGAAAAAAAAAAGTTGGAGGGTACACTTCTGTTAGGTGTTTGGCCGAGCTCCTTCTCCTATTTGTGGCGTATGACTTGATGTTGTTCCAACTCCAAACGGCAAATACACTCGGAGGTTTGCCATTGCCTGCCGAGGAGCGAGCGCTATTAGAAAAATGTTTTTCTTAATTTTGGTGTTTCACCGAAATTCGAACCGACGTTCTCTCGGCGGCACTTTACTTTTACTGAACAGTAGAATTATTCATTACTTTTGTATATTTTGTTTATTTATTAATGAAAAAGAGACAAGACGGTTGGGGTTGTAGGAAAGTCCAAGCTTCTCTGCATGAGTTACGATCCGATGAAAATCGCTATGAGTTTTAAAATTGATTAACGGGGTATCCCCACCACTTTAAGCGGTTAGGGGTAGTCAGAATTAAAAGAAAATTGATTTTTTTTGCATTTACTTTAATTATAAAATATAAAAATAAATATTGTGTGAAAATTTGAAGTAAATTCGACAAATACTTTTGAGTTATTCAATAATTCTATTCTGTTCAATAATTTTTTCTGAAAAATATATCCCGAGGCCGCCATTATGTTAATTTTGAAGAAAAAAAAACGCTCCCATCAGGCACAAGATTATGTCTATAGAATCGCGAAGGCCTCTGCTTGAAAAACGCTACTAGTTTTAGTTTAGAACTTTAAAGGAGACTAAAATAATGATCGTTTTTTACTCTAAACGATTTCTGCAAGCAAAAAGTGTCAAATATGACGTCATTGACCATTTGCAAAAATTATTAATCTTCCGGTAAGGTGCGATAATTTGGTGCACTAGAAAGCTTGTATCAAAGTCTGCGCATTGGCCTCTCTACTTCCGTTATCTCTCACTGCTGCTATTTCTCCTTGTACAATCACCTAAAGAGCCGCCTTCTATGATAGAAAGAGAAGGAGAAGGAGCAGGAGAAGGAGAAGAAGAAGAAGAAGAAAGATTTCTTTGTACCGCTCAATTATTATTCAACTTTGCTATGCGGCAGTGAAACTTGGTCACTCAGAGCTGCGAATAAACAGAAGCTGCTGCCATTTGAAAGAAGGGTTCTGCGAAAAATCTTTAGCGCAATGTGTGATAAAGGCGGAAGCGCTACAATAATGAACCCGAAAGTTCATTCGAAACTCATAGCCAGGAAGTTATGAAAATTTTTAAACAAGGCAAACTGTGAATAAGCACTAAAAAATGCCAACACAGACAGTAGGTTTGTGCATTACAACATAAATATTTAGAAAAAGGCGTAAAAAGTGTTGCATTTCTTAAGGGGACCCGCTGGTCTAGAAATTTCAAAAAATCGATTTTTTGTTTTTTCCATATTTCGAAAGTATAGTACCTTAAGAATACACTGTGAAATTTTTATACGGAAATTCCCAATATTATAGCTTCTACAGTCCATTAACTAGGCACAGAGCAGTGCGCGCGTTCCTCAAACTTTAAACTCATTTATCTCGAAACGACTTTTTTCAGCCAGGTGTTGTCAAAACTATTCAACCGAATCGCCTGAAATTTTCATCATTTTATTATCTCAATTATTTCCTATTTTTTTGATAAAAAAAACTGGAAAAAAAACTAATTTCTGGAGTGTCAAATCCAAAGCCGCGCCTCTTTGTGAATTTTTTTTTTTATTCTAGTACGGGATGTAGCTACAGTCATACTGGTTAACAATTTTTTTGGTTTTGGTGTTTCAGATAAATAGAAGAGCAAAAATGGACAGCACCGTCCAGGTTCAATTTTTCGAGAGGGTCAACTTCAGTGCTTCAAAAGTATTAAAAGTAAAAAAATTTTTTTTTTTGTATTTAAAAGAAGTTAAATAAAAGCCTAAGAAATTTAAATATTGTTTTTAATTTTTTTTTTGTAAAAAAAATTCCTGAAAATGCCCTAAATTTTCGCGCCCTGGGTTACTTTGTGCTATTCTATATTAGTTTCTGTGGACTTTAACCTTAACTCTATGCTGAATTTGTCTGAGGAGAGCCGCGAAGTAAAAAATTTCGGGAAACAATAAAACACTTATTTATATTATAATAATAATTAATAAAAAAATATTTTAATCCTCTAGCGACTTTTCAAATGCATTGTTTTCCAAACGTTTGCTCTACAAAAACAGGGAAAAACATGAACAACATATTTTATACCTCAGTCGCAGGAATTTCGCGATTTCAGTGCTATTGCATTCTAAGGAGGTGTTGCCTTTGACTCTCTATCTCTCCAAAAAATTTCAGATGCAAACTGATCTTAAGCCCTTGGCAGAGGTTTATTTTCACTTTATATGGTGGAATTTTCTCAAATTGCAAGCAAACAAGCAACTTAATCTTTTTTCAAAGTACTTAGAGTCAAGGAACTCAGTTTGCGAGTACTTTACAAAATCATTGACTCAGTGATTGTGTCGTATTTTCCCCTCAAATAAATTGATTATCAAATTTATACAGGCCAATTTAGCGACTATGCATATCTTTCTGCACACGAATACATTTACTAAATGCGAAATTAAAAATAAAATGTAAATTATTCAGTTTGTTATTCACAAAATAGTCCATGCATTAGTATTGGTAAGCACCCATACACACTCGTACATATCCTGTGAATTGAAGTTTGTGCTTTTCGCATATTTGCATTTTAATCCTGGCATTCATAGTGAACATTGACTTGCTTTGTAGAATTTTATTGACAGATAGAGAGAATTAGCTACTTAAGGGATTATTGATTAACACTGATAGGTTTTGTGGTATACACACACAATTTATTTATTTTATTCCTCTTAACTGAACGAGTTTTGAAAATATTTGTTTGCAAAAACAAAATTCAAACTGAATTTAATTTCTTTTTTTTTTCAATTTATAGTGCTTAAATAAGTATAGCACAAGGACTTGTTGAAAAGTTTTGGAATTCTTTTATTTCCTATTTAATTTTAATACCTTTTGTATGAAAATAAATCTCAGTTTCCGGCAAAAACCATATTAAATCAATTTTAATCCTGCGAATTAGGAAGAAAAAAATCCAAGTGATTTCTGTAAAATTTCCGAATTTAAATTTAATTTGAATAAGAATTTTTAGAAAAATTTGAGATGCACAGTTTTATAGCGCATTAAATTTTGGTATAACAAAGGATACATTAAAATTTTTTTTATTTTGCTGGAAAAAAAATTTTGTTGCCGGGATTTTTATATTTTATATAGAAGAAAATCCTAACACCGTGAGCAAAAAAAACACGTTTTTTTAATTAAATTTTGTTATAATAAAGTGTAAGTTTCAAGGAGCTCAAAAATTGCGCTCATTTTATGGAATTTTTTTTTTTTGCTGGAATTTTTTTAGATGGAAGAAAACACTTAAATCACGTTGGTTTTTTTAAATTAAATTTTGATACGTAAAAGTGTAAGTTTCAAGGAGCTCAAACATCGTTTGGATTAAAAAAACAATTTGCTGCATTTGTTTTTTTTTTATTGAAGAAAAAACCCAACATTCTAGCTATGAAAAATTCTAGTGTTGATTAAAAAAAATTTTTTTTTGCTGGAACTTTTTTATATGGAAGAAAACACTCAACACCGTAAGCAAAACAAAAACACACATCTCGTTGATGTTTTAAAACTCAAACTATTATGTAATAAAGTTTAAGTTTGAAGGAGCTTGAAAATATCGGCGATTTAAAATCAAATAATTTTGCTGAAAACAATTTTTGCTTCCTGGTTTTTCTTTTATATGGAAGAAAACACTCAATACTGTGAGCAAGAAAACAAAATTACGTTGTTTTTTTTTAAATTCAATTTTCATATATAAAAGTATAAGTTACAAGAAGTTCAAAAATCGTGTACATTAAAAACAAATTTTACTGGATTTTTGTTTTTTATATGGCAGAAAAACCCCAATATCGTAGCAATAAAAAAAACTCGCGTTGATTGAAAAAAAAAATTTTTTTCTAAAATTTTTTTATATGGAAGAAAACACTCAACACCGAGCAAAAAACAAAAAACGTGGGTTTTTTAAAAATCAAATTTTGATAAAATAAAGTGGAAGTTTAAAGAAGCTCACAAATCGCGGCGATGTAAAGAAACATAATTGGCTGGAAAAAAAAAAATTTTTTTATATGGAAGAAAACATCCAACACTGTGAGCAAAAAAACAAATCACGTAGATTGTTGAACAAAAAAAAAAAAAAATAAATACTCGATTTTTTTCTTATGGAAGAAAAATCCCAACAGTATCAGCAAAAAAATTGTCAAAAATCGGCTAAATTTTCGAGGTACTTGAAACTTGCATTTTGTTAAACTAAACCTCAATGCGATTTTATAACGAAATTTTTCAAAAAATTCTCATTAAAAATTTTTGAATTTTCATGAAAATATATTGAATTTTATTTAATTTGCGTTAAGTTTGAAATTTGTATATAAAGGGTTTTCCAATAAGAAGCGTTATTGCCGTAAAAGATAAATGGTTTCGTTGCTTGTGTGGCACGTAGCGCCGTCTTGTTGAAAATAGACGTTGTCCAGATCAATACCATCCAATTCCGGCCATAAAAAATCGTTTATCATCTCTCGATAGCGCCATCCATTCACCGTAACTGTTGATCCAGCTTCATTTTCGAAAAAGTAAGGTCCAAGGACTCCGCCGGACTATAAACCGCACCAAAAAGTCACACGTTGAGGATGGAGAGGCACTTCAACAATAACTCTTGGGTTTCTGAGCCACAGACCCGACAATTTCGCTTGTTGACGAAGCCACCGAGGTGCAAATGGGCCTCATCACTCAAGATGATTTTTCGATGAAATTTCGGATCATTTTCATGCATTTCTACGACCCAATCAGCAAAGAGACGACGTTGTTGATGATCGGCCGGCTTGAGTTCTTGTTTTAACTGGACTTTATAAGTCTTAAGACCCAAATCTTTATGCAAAATACGGTGTAATGACGTTTGTGGAATACCTAATTCCAAAGAACGACGAGGAATGGACAAATGGACAAACCTGGGTTTTCTTCAACACTCTCGGCTACAACAGCAAAATTTTCGGTTGTTCTTGAGCGACGTGCACGGGTTTTATTCTGCACTTCACTTACTTGTCCCAACAGCTCCAATTTTTTTACCAATTTCTGTATTGCGGTCCGACAAGGTGCTTCACGATGAACCAAAATGTTCGAGTTTTACGAACCATCTCTGCCAAATTTTCACCATTTTTATAGTGAATTTAATTAATTTCAATGCGTCGTTTAAGCGTGTATCGTTCCATTTTTATTAATGGCGTAGTTTCTGTTTGTCAAATATCAAATGACAGCTTCAAAAGTGACATCTACCGAAATAGCGGGCTATTCGAAATAGCACATGCTATTGGAAAACTCTTTATATGGCCTCTGGGAGAAACTATATTTTCGAAACAAAAATACTAAAATTAAGTAAGAAAAAATAAAATCTGAAAACTTGTTAATAAGCCACTTTACAATAATTTTTAATTCACTTTATCTGCCAACCATATTTTCGTTTGTTAGGCATAAAGAAACATGACCAGCTGGGCACAGTAAAATATTTGGATGTGATCAGTCAATATTTTGTTGTTGTATTATACCAGAAATTAGGTAATAACACGCACAGCTTTCAGTTTCAATGACTCAGTGAATATCTGCTGATTTATGCTATTCACCTGATTATCTCTACTCTTTTCTAAATACATACTGATAAGTTCAGTTACAATTTTTGTTGTCTGTACTAACAGAGTCTGCATGGACAAGCAGTGAAAATTAAAATCGCGGTTGGTTTTCGGGGAGTTTTTCTAAGATATTCAGTACTAAGGTGCGAAAAATATAAAAATTACAATAAAATGAAAGTTTTTGAAAGTGTTTAGAATTTGTGCATGTAAGTATTTATAAAAAAATATAGCTTTGCACTTATTTTAGCATATGGTACTTATGTGTACCACTAGTCTTATAAATACTATATTACATAATGTGACTCTTCGTTTTGATCAAAATTTAGATTATCCTAAGAAAATGGACCCCAAAGATATCCGAAAAATACTAGAAGACGAAACTGATAGTACAAGCGACTCAGAAGACTTCTCTAGGGGAAGTTCCGACAATTTTCTTCCAAGTAATTGCACTACTTCCAGTGATAGTGAAGATTCAGTAGACGAGGAGAATGAGAATGCTGACGAGAGATTCTTGCCTAGTGGTGTCTTGAGCTCCAACAGCGGTAATTATGATAGTGAAAGCGACATTGATGACATCGCTTCGAACCCCGGCGCATCGAAAACAAATATTATTTGGAATACTCGTGATGAAAATTGTTTACCAAAATAAAACTGTTTATGGACTTCGAAACTGCACAATATCAAACCACATACCAAGACATTCAAGTATAGATCAGACATGACACGAAAGAAGTATTGGTATTGAGTAATTGTCACGAACCTTCTGTGACTAATGTTACAAAACCGTTGAAAACAGGAGAAAAACTTTTAGTGCAATGTCCAAGTCAAATAAAATTTTATAGGGAGATCATGGGAGAAGTCGACTTAGCTGATCATATGTCTGGGCTTTATGAATACGATAGGAAATCAGATAAGTGGTGGAAGGAAGTGTTTTACTGTGTGATAATGATGACAGCAGTGAACGCTTGGGTTACTTTAGCTGAGGCATTGATTCAGGCCGGCTTACAAACTACAGCCGTTCGTCGGTCAAAACCTGGACGAACAACACAAATTGCCAAACGCAAAGCAATACACCTTCCTGTTGGACGTTGTACCAATTGCAGTTCTCGAAAAATTCAGACTCGCACTAAGACGATATGTAAAGAGTGCCAAGTACCGCTTTGCAAAATGTGCTTCGCACCCTACCATACGTGAATTTTATAGATAAAGATATTTTTCAGTAAAATTTTCTTGAATAATATATATAACAATTAAAAAACTATAAATAAAAAAAAATAAATAAATATATAAAAATAAATAATGAAATAAAAATAAATAAATAAATATAATTTTTCTGTATATTATTTCTTATTTCTAAAGTGTGTTTTACAGGACGGCTGGTACTTATTTGTACCACCTAACATCTCGAGTGGTACAACGGTTTACTTCTTCTTCTTCTTCTTAATTGGCGCTATAACCGCTTACGCGATTTTGGCCGAGTTTAGCAAAGCGCGCCAGTCGTTTCTTTCTCGTGCTAACCGGCGCCAGTTGGACACACCAAGTGAAGCCAAGTCCTTCTCCACCTGATCTTTCCAACGCAGAGGAGGCCGCCCCCTTCCTCTGCTACCACCAGCTGGTACCGCATCGAATACTTTCAAAGCCAGAGCGTTTGTATCCATTCGGACGACATGACCCAGCCAACGTAGCCGCTGGATCTTTATTCGCTGCGCTATGTCTATGTCGTCGTAAAGCTCATACAGCTCATCGTTCCATCGCCTGCGATATTCGCCATTGCCAACGAGCAAAGGTCCAAAAATCTTACGCAGAATCTTTCTCTCGAACACTCCAAGCGTCGCTTCATCGGATGTTGTCATCGTCCACGCTTCTGCGCCATACGTTAGGACGGGCATGATGAGAGTCTTGTAGAGTGTTAGTTTTGTTCGTCGAGAGAGGACTTTACTACTCAATTGCCTACTTAGTCCAAAGTAGCACTTGTTGGCAAGAGAGATTCTACGTTGGATTTCAAGGCTGACATTGTTATCGGTGTTAATGCTGGTTCCTAAATAGACGAAGTCTTTTACAACCTCAAAATTATAACTGTCAACAGTGACGTGGGTGTCGATACGCGAGTGCGCCGACTGTTTGTTTGAAGACAGGAGGTACTTCGTTTTGTCCTCGTTCACCACCAGACCCATTCGCTTTGCCTCTTTGTCCAGTTTGGAGAAGGCAGAACTAACAGCGCGGTTGTTAAGGCCGATGATGTCAATATCATCGGCATACGCCAACAATTGTACGCTCTTATAAAAAATTGTGCCTGAGCGATTAAGTTCTGCGGCTCCTACGATGCTCTCCAACATCAGGTTAAAGAAGTCACACGACAGCGAGTCACCCTGTCTGAAACCTCGTTTGGTATCAAACGGCTCGGAGAGGTCCTTTCCAATTCTGACGGCGCTGTTGTGTTGAGCAACGTCATCTTACATAGCCGTATTAGTTTTGCGGGGATACCAAATTCAGACATCGCGGCATACAGGTAACTCCTTTCCGTACTGTCGAATGCAGCTTTGAAGTCGACGAAAAGATGGTGTGTGTCGATTCTCCTTTCATGGGTCTTTTCCAAGATTTGGCGTATTGAGAATATTTGGTCGATGGTAGACCTTCCAGGTCTGAAGCCACACTGATAAGGCCCAATCAGTTGGTTGACGGTGGGCTTCAGCCTTTCACACAATACGCTCGCTAGAACCTTATAGGCGATATTTAGAAGACTAATCCCACGGTAATTGGCACAAATTGCAGGATCGCCCTTCTTATGGATTGGGCAGAGTACACTTAAATTCCAATCGGCAGGCATGCTTTCATCCGACCATATTTTGCATAGGAGCTGATGCATGCACCTTACCAGCTCCTCGCCGCCATGTTTGAATAGCTCACCCGGCAGTCCGTCGGCGCCCGCGGCTTTGTTGTTCTTTAGCCGCGTTATCGCTATCCTCACCTCGTCATGATCGGGCAGCGGAACGACAATTCCGTCGTCAACGATTGGGGTATCGGGATCTTCACTTTCTCGGTGACATGCGCAGCTGTCACCGTTTAACAGGTTCGAGAAGTGTTCCCTCCATAATTTAAGATTGCTCTGTACGTCAGTCACCAGTTCGCCGTCTTTGTTCTTACAGGAAAACGCCCCGGTCTTAAAACCTTCTGTAAGCCGCCGAACTTTCTGGTAGACGGTTTACTACCACTTTGTTATTGCATTTCAGATTTTTAATAATTTTTAAATTATACACCACCTAATTAACCAACTTCGATAAACCATTTTATACCATGATTGATGTGCGAATTTCGGGTCGAAAAGGTTAAATTTTTTTTCAAATTTTTTTTTTATAACAGGTGATTTTTCAGCTATTGTCTTTTTAAACAGTTGGTTTAAACAGCTGACGCACGTTTCGTGTTTTGTTTCACTGCCAAACATCTTCAGTTTGGTCTATAATTTAACCATGAATCGTCTTACAAACGAACACCGGTTGTAAATCATTGAATTTTATTATAAAAATGCGTGTTCTGCGTAGAAAGTTTATCGCCCGCTTCTTCCATTTTATGGTCAGTTTCATCGACCCACTGAAGCGGCTATTCGAGCTATTGTGACTAAATTTAGAACCAAATTTACATTATTGGACATCAAACCACCAACACGCTTACGTAGAGTGCGAACTGAAGAAAATATCGCAGCTGTATCGGCCAGTGTTAATGATGACCATCAATTATCGATTCGTCGCCGTTCGCAGCAATTGGGCTTCTGTTACTCAACAACGTGGAAAATTTTGCGAAAGGATTTAAGTGTGGAGCCTTTCAAAATACAGCTGGTGCAAGAATTGAAGCCGAACGACCTACTGCAACGCAGCATTTTTGGTGAATTGGAAAGTTGACCGAAGATCCACTTTTTTATCGAAAAATTGTGTTCAGCGACGAAGCTCATTTTTGGATCAATGGGTACGTAAATAAGCAGAATGGTCGATTTTGGAGCGAAGATCAGCCAAAAGAATTGCAAGAGGTCACGGTTTGGTGCGGTTTATGGGCTGGAGGTATCATTGGACATATGGTTTCAGCAAGACGTTGCCACATGCCACACAGCACACGTAACAATGGACTTGTTGAGAGGCGAGTTCGGTGAACATTTTATTTCACGTTCGGGACCTGTCAATTGGCCACCCCGACCGTGCGATATATCGCCTTTAGATTATTTTTTGTGTTTAGATTATTTTGTGTATTTTTGTTTTCATTTTTTCATATTTTTTATTTTATTTTCTGTTTTTAATTTATTTTTTATTTATTTCAATTTTTGTATATATAGTTTTAATATATTCTATCACCTCCTGATTATTCATGAACATTTTCATTAACATTCTTAATTTCAACTAAAAGAAACCTATTTTTGTGCTTCATTAAAAGTTGCTTATTTGATTTTCTCGAAAAGTATCGCCCTTTATTTGTTTCTGTTCTGCAGTTTGACGCCATATCAATCATATCCATCTCCCCATGCCAGACACTTCTCGCAAATTTTATTTTACAATTACTAGCTGTTACATACTTTCAACTGCAAAAGCTACTAGCAATTAACGCAACAATCAAATCAGATTCGCACTAAAAGCATTCTTCATATCAGTGCAGAGTCTTCTACGTACACCCCCTACCACCTTTGACCCACAACTTCATACGAGTATATACATGTATACATGTACGTATGCACTTCCGTTTCCAATAAGGATGTAGCACTTATTCAATGTAGATACACTTGTTTTAGCGCAACGGCAGGATGTGAGAAAATCTCAAGAAATGAAGTACCTGCAGAAAAAACCTAAGTACACGGGCATGACAGCAAGTAAAGTTATGGCAGTTTAAAGGGAGCCGAAAATCGAATCGTGATTGAAGAGCCAGAAAAATATTAGGCTGGCTTTTTTCTAGTCAATACTTTTTCTCAGAATAAACAGGGACTGGTGCTTACAGTACGGACGAAAAATTAAAGTTTGAGGAATATCAGTAGTGCAGTTGAATTTAGTAGAGCGGTCTGTCTTATTAAATGCTGACCTCCTATATTCAGTAACTACTCCTTTTTCATAATAAAAATTAACTTTCATATTCAGTACTACCAAATTTAGAGGACCACCCTAATATCTAAACAATCTTTGCTTACAATAAGATTCCCTTTTGTGTGTTGTGTTGAGTATCCCCTGCGCCATCGCCATCGACATCGCCATTGTTCTCTCAATTACTGCAAACACACACCTTCACACAAAGCATACTTGCGCACACATACACACACATACCCTTACACATAAATGCCCGTACGCATTGGACTACTCGTACTTTTGATTGAGTGTTTGCCTCGACATTTGAGATGGTTGGCAATTAAGCGGTCAGCTCATACAAACACCCGTGCATGTACATACATACACACACACACACACATACAGGTCAAAATATCAATAGCAGCAAAGCGCGACAAAACGTTGATTGAAAAGAAAATTAAGTTACACTCGCAAGTGATAGCGAAATTCAATGCCCGCCCATAAATGCTTTTAAGGGCTTGTTTGTTAACAAATTTATTTAAATGCCATTAAAAGCCAAAAGTGTAGGGGCTACTGCAAATGTTCCGTTTCCACTGTACTTTCATCCGATTTTGCGCTACTTTACTTTGAGGAATTACCTATACAAACAAAGAGTAAACATACATACAAAGCACAGGTCACTATTTGACATGCTTAGCTTTCACATAAATCACGAAAATTTTATTTAGGTCAAGTAAAAAGTTGTGAGTGCTCTCCGTCACATGTCTTTCGGGTATCATTTCTCACAATGTGTGAAAGTTACAGGGCTCCAAAATACAGTTGGAAAGGAGAAAATTGGTTAAATGTTTCAATAACCTACTACAACCTGAATGAAAAACCGAAGAAGACGGCTAGAAAAATATTTGCTATTTAAGGGATCAAAACATGACTGAATGCAACATCATAGCGGTGGTTACGCTGATTGATTGCTCGATCAAAAGAATTCGTTGGCCCATATGCGACTAAAGTAGCTTTTAAAAAACCTACTAGAACTAAGAGTGAAATATGTTTCGATCAATTGACACTCGCAATACTAAATTTGCGTAATTAAGCTAGAATCCATTTAAAAAAAAAATCAGTTTTCACTTTTCGACTTAAGAAATTTTCGATGGGACTCACCACATAATCTTCCCCCGTGCAATGGACGTATAAAGCATAATAGTCTATCCAACACTTGCTGGTCGTGGGAAAATGCTGGGAATAATATTTCCGATTCTTGAGATTCCTCAGCGTGCCCTTTGGGGATGGTTTGAGGAAATTCTCCAGCCTAGATCCCTTTTCCCTCCCCCACTACATCAACAGCACTGGATGGCCGTAAATGGTTTTCTCTTCTCTAAATTTTTTGCAGGTAGTGGTCCACATTATGGTATCAAAACGGCTCGAAGTGCTACTTGAAGTGTACCTGGGGTACTCTTGCCGTCTTACCTACCTACCTACCATATTTCCGATTAAAGTGCTCACTCAGTCGATTTATAGCGCATTTCCCCTGGCAGGAGTAAACTCTAATGTTCCCTCTTTTGTGTCACCAAACTTTATGCCTCCCTTTTTAGCACCACTTAAAACAAATTACGAACTTCGTGAACCCTTTCGAACTTTAAACCAAAATTTTAATTAGAATAACACAGTCCTGCGAGGTACAGTTTCTAAAACGGCTATGGGTGTTTCTTGAAGGTTTTTTTGTACTGAAAACGAATATGACCTTGAAAATGTTCCAGCACGTCAAGATTTTTAGCAATTTGTGGTTAAATAGTCAGAAAATGCAGATTTTGACCATTTATATGATTTTTTTTTGGGCAAGGTAAATTTTTTTTTTATTTTCCACAACGGCATCGCTACTCTTCAGCTTTAAAATCCATTTTTAAAAATATTTTTGCGATTAATATAAAAAAAGTTATACTACTTTGAATTCGCCTTTTACAGGGGCGTTGGAGAGTTAAAAAGGTTGAATTTGCATATCTAAAAGTCTTCAATTCAAAATAGAATAACTTTTTTTATATTAATCGTAAAAATATTTTTAAAAATGGATGCGATGCCGTTGTGGAAAATTAAAAAACAAACTTTACCTTGCTCAAAAAAATTTTTTTAAAATGGCCAAGATCTGCTTTTTTTGACTATTTAACCTCAAATTGCCAAAAATTCTGACGTGCTGGAGCATTTTCAAGGTCATATTCGTTTTCAGCATAAAAAAACCTTCAGGAAACACCCATAGCGGTTTTAGAAACTGTAAAAAAGCGAGATTTCGCAGGCCTGTGTAATAGAATAACTTCAAATTTGTATTTAGTTGATGCATTTTTGTCTGTATCTCAACATTTTTAGTTCTCGTTGCTACCTTTCTTAGTCCAGCGAAAAAACAAAAATAATTCATATGTCACACGAACTACACTCATAATGTTGGTTGGGCGGGAGGAGGCTCCTAATTTTTCAGTAAATTCTATTGAATTATACATTTCAGTATTGGAGTTACATTCCGATTTCTCAAGTTCTTTTAGTTAGTTTAGGTTTGAAATTTTCAGCCACTCTGATATGTCATCCAAATCTCTTTACAAATCGTCTATCAACTTTTTATTCCAAAAGCAGCTAGAGAATTGCTTAGGCTTCAACTGCGTGTAGCTTTCTCTTTCTCTCTCTCCCTAGCTATATTTGTCTCTTTCTAAATTCAGCTTCCTATGTACACAGCTGCATTGCTTGAAAGTGCCATTTTATTTTTGCATGTTTGATTTTTCTCTTCCTTTTCTCTATGCCACTTCCAAATGCTTGCACTCGACCACAAAAGAAACAACAGCCGAACAGTTCTCCTTTGGCAATGCTTTATTAGCTTTTTTTGCCCTTTTTGCCGCTTGCTTTTTGCTGATTTTTAGCTTTCACGCCCTTTTTGGACCGCCTGCTGTTCTTCCTCTTCTGCCGCTGTGCACTCATGCGTTGCGCCGTTGCTCTCGTTCTGCTCGTTTCGTTTCTTTTTTTAACCTTGGCTCAGTGTTTGGCTGGTTGATTTGGATCTTTTTTCTGCTATGTCTTTCGCTTCTTCTTATCTCCCGTTTCATCTCTAATAAAATGTATTGCATTCGCTGTGAGGTAAATACACTAAATCATTTGAAGTGCAATTTATTTCCATTGACTTGTGACCTTACATATTCGAAAATATTTATATAGATACACTCAAGGGCAAAAAAATAGGTGTGCGACATTTTTAACAGTTTCTTTTCTGTTTTACTTTTGTTAGTTTAGAGCCTATTAATTTTTTGGAAGCTTCCAGCTCTTTATACAAAAAACAAAATTTTCAGCATTTTTTTAAACTAAATAAACAAAAATAAAATGCAAAAACTGGTCAAAATGTTGAAACCTATTTTAGTGCCTGTGAGTATACCTGCCTTCTGTTCTATACTGTAAATATCGATTTGTGGACCTAAGTTTTCTTTAATGAGCGAATTTCGGCGTCATTGGCTAGTTTTTTATTTTTCTTTAACTTCTACATTTAATATGTGGACTATCAAGATTTTTATAGAGTACAGAGTATCACAATACTCGCATTACGGGGGCCATGAGTACAACCTCCGGCGTTGACCTAAATACTGAGCTTGATTTGCTCCGATTACAGATACAACAGGAAGCAATAAAAGCAATGTGTAGACTCCATAAATATGGTTCCTGGCACGAAGATGGAACTACGAGACACAGAGAAATCTTTAAGATGCTTTCGAAGCAGCATCCACTGTTTTTGGCACCTAAGAACGATCTGATACCCAAATTTTCATTTGAAAAGAAATTTGAGTGCATTCAAAAAAGTTTGACGAATATTTTCTTTACCGATGAGTTCAACAAGGAAAAAAGTTCGGGAGCCGGATGATACTTAAACGATACTTAAACGATAGTATCATTAAGCTATGGGAGGAATGCAACTGCTTTCCAGACGGAATTTTTTGCCATTCTGAAAGTAGCAGAATGCATAATTGAGTGGAGATGGAGCGGGAAACAGATTGGAGTTTTTAGTTACAGTCAGGTTACACTAAAGGCCCTGGAGAACGCGAAGCAAACTTCAGGATTGTTCAAGAATGTAAGAAGAAGTTTAATTATGTCATATGGCAGAACAGGCTTGTACTCATATCGGTTCGAGGACACTCCGGAGTTCAAGGAAACGAAATTGCCGATGAATTGGCCAACCGTGGATCAGTGTTTCCCCCACAAGGGCCAAAGCAAATAATCGGAATCAGTTCAGCAGGAATCATGAATTGGATCATACTATGCATACTATGTATGCAATTTACATAAAGAGCGATGGTCCAGTCTGGAACGCTGCAGAACTGCAAAGTATTTTGTGACAAATCCGAACAGAAAACTAACAAACTTTCTACTACAACTTGGAAGGAAAGACGTTCGGTTGATGGTCGGTATTATTACAGAACACAACCCATGGGGTCAGCATATGATCACCATTAGAATCATTGAGTACCCAACGTACCTGTCATACTTGGAAGAGGCGGATAGCGCTGAACACTTTTTCTGTGAGTGCCCTGCCTTTGCTAGAACAAGACTACGAATTTTGGGTTCTGATTGCTTGAGAATGAGTAACATTCGTTATCTAAAACTGGAGGATATTTACAGATTTGCTAAAGAGTCTGGAAAATTCTCACAGGACTAGCTGTCTCGGTCTCTGCCTCTGTCTCTATTCTATCCTGTCTATTTCTTTCTGTTACTTCTACGCTTTCTGGAAGGTCACTGTCTCTGTCACCTAACATAATTGTACGCGCCAATTATTTATTTTTTTAGTTTTTATGTGCCCAACTATTTTTAACGATAAAATTTAGATTTTTACTTGTGAATTTCTGCGCTCAAAAGTGTACGGCGGCACAAAAATCTCGCTAAATTAACATAAAATTTTAAATTTTAATAATTTCAAAACCTCGTTGT
The DNA here is from genome assembly GCF_028408465.1 of Anastrepha ludens. Lineage (NCBI taxonomy): Eukaryota > Metazoa > Arthropoda > Insecta > Diptera > Tephritidae > Anastrepha > Anastrepha ludens. The sequence goes on along the minus strand of NC_071502.1, from coordinate 22,491,808 downwards.
TGAAATGATTATAGGAGACGCGCATAATTTAATTGGAATTTTGGATAAATTCACTAGCACGGAATGATAGGCTTGGTTGCTCCCACTCACATACTCACACACATGCATACACCCACACATATGCATTTATGTAATAAATTTTATTTTAAAATTTTTATTCAACTGTAAGCAGTTTCTGCAATTTTTCGCACTTCTGCATTAACTCAGAGGCGTGAAAATCGCACAAAATCAGCAAATTCCCGCTATTTTCTCCGATAAACTAACATTTGATTCACTTAACGCCGATTTTACGTGCTCGCATACCTGCTTACATTAGTATATTGATGCGTGAGCGCTGCAGCCGAGGAGAACGCAAAAAGTTGTCTGCGCCTGCAGCGCATAATTGCATTTCCTCTCCATCATTCGCATCTCAGTACGTGGCGTGGCAGAGGTACGCGCGCAGCGAAGGTGGAGAATTTTCAAGTAATAACATTTACTACTCTCGCATTTATTTCATTACAGCGGAAGGCAACACGTGCTACACCCTCGCTTACGCCACGCAGCATGTGGATGAGGCTGGCAGTGCGTGACTGCAAAGTCGTGTGCGTGCAAAAACTGTCGGTGCTAACCAAAGCCACGGCTTGTTGACTTGCATAGGGCGGTGGCGAGGAAAGCGAGCTGGTGAGGTGGTGATACGCGCACGTATCGGATTTTCTGTTGCGAAGAATGGCGCAAAGCAGGGCAGGAATTCCTGCTTTTTCGAGTTAGTTAAAGCGAAACGCAAGCAATCGCATCTGCAGGAGTTCACATAAAAAATGTCTAAATACAGACATAAAATATTTTAAATGCAATTTAAACGTAGCACAAAGGAATCATCATTCGATTGTAGACGAAATTGTTTCACTATTGGCGAAAATTGTGCGCGACGTGAGAGAATTGCGCAGAATGGCGCAAGGTGCCGAAATAAGTATTGTGAGGTGCCTCGCCAAGAAAACTTGCGGCTTTTCTAGCTGTATGGTAAAGTCTTTTATATTTTAAAAAGTAAAAATAATGGAAAAATTTTAAGATTTTCGGAAGCTGCTACAATTTAAAAGTATCTTCGGCAAACGAGTGTTTTATAAATAAAATAAGTTTTCAAAAATATTTTCTTCCAATTTGGTGCTTCAGATTAGAAATGGGTTTAAACGTAAAAGGTCTGTATAAAATTGTTCAAAAATTTTAACAAGGGAGTCAACGGAAAGAAAATGGGTTGATATATGCGAAAAAAATTAGCCCTCTGAATCAATTAAAAAAAAAATGGGTGAAAAAATAGCTTTGTATGAATAACTTATACAAGGGCCACAGGAGAAAGTGGGAAACAAACTGGGACCACTGGAGAAAGTGGGAAACAAACTTCGGTTCTGCATTCGGAAGGTCCAGCTGAAGATATTCCGTTCTGCAAACCCGGAAGAGGAACAGGATGAGGTCAATGGTGCCAACGAACTGCTGACTGTCATGCAGCTAGATGACACCGAGTTCGAAAAAGGAAACCAGTAAACATGGGTTTAAAGATTGTCCAAATTAATCTGCATCACTCACAGACTGCAACGGACAACCTAACCGTTCTCCTGGCGGAGGAGGACATGAACATTAACGCATTAATTCTGGAACTCTAAGTGCGGAGCACGAAGGTGCGAGATTCTCTGCAAAAAACTACAATATCTACTATAAACGGATAGAAGGTAATCCCAGAACATGTTTTGTACCTAAAAAACACTTAAATACATTTTTAATTCCTTTGTATAGTTCCCAAGATGTGACGGCTGTTGAGGTGCAAGCCACTGACGGAGTCAGAATAACACTTGCCCCTATATACATGAAACATGATAGACCAGCACTGCCTCGGGAGGCTCGTAAACTTGTGCAGGAAAACTCAAACAAAACCCTGCTTCTCGGATGCGCTCTTGCATAATCGGTATTCACACCATTAGATGCAGTCAAGAATATAATTTCCCAAAAATACCTCCGAATCGTGGATTGTAGATGGAAAGACCAGACTAAGTGCAAAATTAGCAGAACGTTATGGCCCACCTACAACTTCAAGCAATCGTCAACATTGATCAACATGAAAGGACGGAACGCCTGGAGACGAACGGTAGTCATAACTGGCTTTTAGTCTATCGGAGAACAAGCAGCCAAAATGGGTATGCCTCACAATGTCACAGTTGTAAACAACCGGAGAAAAAGAAACAATCTTCCACTTTCCCTGTGAATACCCTGCCCTATGGAAGGACAGAATGTTAACCCTGGGCAAGAGAGAGTCTCGAACAACTGTCTGGCTTAGACGTCAACAAACTAATAAGGTTCTTAAACCGCACAGACTGCGTTATTCAAGTTTTCCCTAAACCAGTCTCTCAAAAAAAATCCAAAATAACATACAAAAATCTGACTATTTTCCTTTCATGCATTTGAACGATCAAAAAAGGAGTTGATGCGACTAAATGACTGTACCCAATACATCGTGGAAAAAACGAGCTTAGGCAGACAATTGCTTTCAAAATCAGTATTCGGCTGGCGTAGCAGAATGGGTTGCTGCGTGAGCACCACCTGGAAGTGTAAGGGTTCGAAACCCATGCCAGAATCCAGCTACCTTTTCCGCGGTCTTCCCACCAGTGTTCTGTTATACGCTAAGCTACTAGCGCTATGTTTCACTCTGCTAATATTACTCAGCCATCTTATTCGTTGGTGCTTTATATATCTCACTGCATTTTCTCTTTCTATAAGTACACTGAGCTCTTCGTAATATCTTACTCGATAAGCGAAATCTGCCAATCTACAAAGACGTGATATCACCATGAACTTGGTGGCCAATCCACTGGTTCGAGACGAGCGTTAATTTGTCACCGAAACGACGACGCAGTGAATCCATTGTCCCACGTGCCGTATGGCAAGTAGCGTCGCCCGTCGTCTTGTTGGAACCAAATGTTGTGGAGATCACGGACTTCAATTTCCAGCATTCGGCATCAAATAGTCATTTATCATGACGTGATAACGTTCGCAATTCACTGTTGCATTGACGCCAGCCTCGTCTTTGAAGAAATATTGGCCGATGATCTCTCCAGCTCAAACGATTTTTTTCAATGCATACAATGGCTGTTCTTGAATAGCTTCGGCTCAAATACGCAAATTTTGCTTATTGACGTAGCGATTAAGCCAAAAATGGGTCTCATCGCTAAACAGAATTCGCGTACCAAAATGTGGAACTCCAGCGAGTTTTTCAAAAGACCCACGACAGAAATTATGACGCTTTGGAAGATCGGCCGGCTTCAAATTTTGGACTACTCGTATTTGTTAATCTTTCAAACTAAGATCTTTGTGTAAAACCGCCAAAGTACTGCAATTCGTTAGGCCAAGTCGTTGGGATCGACACCGAATCGATTCTTCTGGGTCTTCGGTAAAACTCTCATTTACAGCTGCAATGTTCTGTTTACTTCAGGCTGTTCGTAGTCTAGTCGGTCGCGTATCATCCAAATATGCAAAATTATTTTCCATTTTGGGGTTGGTTTGCCGAATATTGCCTTCGGTAGGATAGTTATTTATATCATAAGTTGGCTTGAACGCGCGACTAACACTTTTCACAGGCCGTCGATTTTCGTAATATTTGGTAATAATTTTACAATTTGTAAACGTTGTTGAAGCGTAAGTCGTTCTATGGTAAAATGTCAGTGAATACTGAAAAAAATTACATATATAGTTTGACAATAGCCTCGAGTGATCCTTCAAAACAACCCTATTGGAGAGAGTCCCTTGAATCTGATCAACCGTCGTATGCAAAGTTTATGCTCAGATGCGATTTAAAGAGCTTTGTATGTAGGTAGAATGCTTTGATTGCAGAGTTTATTCGATCACTTACGACCACAGATGTAACGGCATTGCTGTTGGTGATAATGCCTAGGTAATTGAATTGATTCATTTGTTCTCAATAATTTAAAAATTTTTCGGCATCGGATTCTTTGTAAGATGCTTGTACTTAGTTTTCTCTATGTTAATCGGGAGCCTTGCTGTTAGTACTTTTTTTAATTTTTTTTATGCTTGCTTAAGTTCAGCTTCACTTCGTCCTGTAAGTGCAATGACGTCAGCACCTCAGACTTTTCTTGAAAATTGATTCTCCACAGTCAAGCTTGTATGTTACATCAAGTAGCAGTAGATAAACTGAAAACTGTCGTTGACAAGGAGTCTGTTTGACTCCACAAAATATTTTGAACTCCCTGGGTGCGCGATTCTTACTAAGTAGACACTTAGAGGATTTATGAGCTTTTATATGACTTAGAACTAAGCTTTGCAATACCGCACCAGCGAGTTCTTTCTTGCGCGCAATGGGTGCATTCATAGGATAATTGAATTTGTTCATTTGCACATGAAAACATGTCAAAATGGGGCAAGTTCCCAATAGGTATATTAAGAGGTAGTCTTCTCAAGATATCCACACAATCAAATTCATCAGTTAGCAACATTTAGTACAAGTGAAATCCAACAGCTGACATCGGAAAACGCATGCAGGCTTTGAAAAGTTGAGCGGCTGTTACGCATTTTATAAACACTTTTTGTATACGTTCAGTTCTTTTTGTGTGAGTGGCAGCATATTCTAGATCGATCCTAAGAAATACTATAGACAACCTTTTGAGAGCACAAGGATTTGAGAAATATATGAAATTACGCCGGAGAAAGGGCGTACTGAATGTGATTTTAAAATCGAAAAATACGCCTAGATCTTTATTGTCATCTACAGTTATTGTTACAATTACATGCACATATAATACATATTTATGTGGAGTTACTTTCCTGGAATAAACTACTTCAGCGCATTTGTCCATATTCGAATACAAAGGAATTTTCTTACACAACTTCAACCCTTTTGCCTTCTGAAAAGCTTGCGCTTTGCATTCAGTTCCACTCGAGCAGAATCAATAACTGCGCTGTCGTGGACGGGGAAAAAGTCGTACAATTCTTAGAATATTCGCTTCCACTTACGGTTCGCTGGTCATATTGAGGAATTTCTCAACGCAACTAAGTTCAATTTGGGCTTACTTAAAACGATTTATTTGCACAAATGGCTCCAGGAAAATAGATGGTAATGACAATTGACAAAAGCGTGACACGCAATAATGGAACAATTACAACAATTTATAAAGTGACGAGACAATCGAAATAGTAAATCAGAATAATTTTCCCCTACGCCAGATAAATTACTCAAAGAGTAAATTATATAATACCAAAAAAAGAGAAAAATCTTACGCCACTTTTGCACCAACTCTCGCCCGCAATTTGCTAGCGATTCAAAGTACAGATGACAGTGAATTATGTCGCTTCCGAGCACTTCAACGCGCCACTGATACCTGCCGCTGATTGCCTCAGCCATCGTCAATATAAAAGAAAGTATGAGCAATAAAGCCAAAAACGCGGTGCATATCGAACTAATGCCTCGATGATGCCAGAGACCCCTGCTCGCCGTATTTAGTTAATGTTGCAGCTGCGTTAGTCGTTTCATTGTCGACGCGTTCACTCACTGCCGATGGCAGGTAAAAATAAGAAATAACACAAATTTCTTATCTAATGGAAAATGAAAAATACCACCGAAAGAGTGGAGCAAAGAGTGAAAGCAAACGATTTGCTGGGAGTTTGTGCAATTTTCACTGGGGATATCGCTGGAAATGCAGTAAAAGGGTAAAGACATTTTTAGGTTGACATTGATGATATCTTGATTGTGCTGTTGCACATTGTGAGTCGACAAAAATCAAGGAATTGCATTGACATTTTATTTTTTCTTTTTTTTTTTGCACGAATATCAGACGAAACGACAAACAGAGCGGCAGCCTGGCAATAGGTATGTAAGTGAGTTAGCGACTACAGCAGCAATTGAGCTGCTGAAGAAGCGGAGAGTGCGCGAAGTTGGGCGGTCGATGAAAATTTAGATTCGTGAGGGAGAGGTAGTAAATCGTGGAACTAAATATTTTGCCAAGCTCGACAATGACAATTTGACAAGCAGTTACGCTGATAGTGCAGCGCTTAGTAAATAATTGTAAGGAATTCTTGGAAATTTATGCAAAAATTATGTGACGCAATGCAGGAATGCATGCAACATGGCAAACACGCGATATTTGTTGGTAGTATTTGAAAAGTTACGAAATTTATTATTTTTTGAGGAGTAGTGAGGATTCGTATTTGCTAAGAGATTGCGTGATTTTGTAATGGAAAAATCGAAAGGTCACTGGGCGTATTTAAGGACGTTATTGTGAATTTTTCTAAAAATTGAGTTATTTGTAGGCTTAAGTGTAAGGAGTAAACTGCAAAATTTGTAAAAAAATCAGATAATTTTAAGAATTATTTTTGGTTGCAAATTTAGTATGTAGCTTTTTCAAATGAAATATCTGCGGTTCTTTTTAACATTTTCAACATCTTGAATTTTTTTTCGTAATTTTCCGGAATAATATATGTTTTAGAAAAAAAATTATAAATTTTTTGCTCAAAACATTTGGACTAAATTAATAAAAATATTATAAAAAAAAATATTTGGTTGGAAATTTAAATTTTTTGCTTAAAATATTTTGACTAAAAATGAAAAAAAAATATTTTTTTAAACTTTTTGTTCCAAATTTAAAAAAAAAAATTATGTTATCATTTTTAGAAAACAAGCCCTCAGCTATTTTTTCGAATTTAAGAATGAAAAAAAAAATTTTTTTTAAACTTTTTGGTTCCAAATTTAAAAAAAATAATATTATGTTATCATTTTTATAAAACAAGCCCTGAGTTATTTTTTTCGAATTTAAATGTTGAAAAAAATTTATAATTTTAAGAATTATTTTTGGTTGAAAATTTTAGTATAGAGTTTTTTTCAAATGAAATATCTGCCTTTTGTTGTTTTTAACATTTTCAACATCTTGAATTTTTTTTTTCTAATTTTCCAGAATAATATATGTTTCAGAAAAAAAATTTTTTTTTGGAACAAAATTTAATTTTTTTGCTCAAAATGTTTAAACTGAAATTAAAACAAAACTAAAAAAAAATTATTGGTTGGAAATTTTTGCAGAAAATTTTTATTAGAACAAAATTTAATTTTTTCACTTAAAATATTTGGAGAAAAAATTAAAAAAAAAATATTTAAAAAAATGTTTTTTTTCACTTAAAATATTTGGAGTAAAAATTAAAAAAAAAAAATACTTAAAAAAAATGTTTGGTTGGAAATTTTTGCCAAAACAATTTATGTTATCATTTTAAGAAAACAAGCCCTCTGTTTTTTTTTCTAATAAAATGTAGTTTTTTTTTGCGAACAAAATTTAATTATTTTGCTAAAAAATTTTCAAAACAAAAAAAAATTGGACAATGAAAAGAGCTTTTTTAATTTTTGGTCATTTATTGACATTTTATCTTACACCTCAACAACGTTTACAAATCGTACAATTATTACCAAATATTACGAAAATCGACGGTCTGTGAAAAGTGTTAGTCGCGCGCTCAAGCCAACTTATGATATAAATAACTATCCTACCGAAGGCAATATTCGACAAACCATCAGCTAAATTGAGAATAACTTTGCATTTTTGGATGATACGCGACCGATTAGACCACGAACAGTCTGAAGTGAACAGAATATTGGCGCTGTAAATGAGAGTTTTACCGAAGTCCCTGAAGAATCGATTCGGCGACGATCTCAACGATTGGCCTATCGAATGGCAATACTTGGGCGATTTTACGCAAGGATCTTGGTCTGAAAGCATAACAACAACAGATAGTCCAAGATTTGAGGCGTCATAATTTCAGTCATTGAGTTCTTGAAAAACTCTCCGAAGATCCGCATTTTTGTACTCGAATTTTATTTAGCGATGAGGCCCATTTTTGGCTTAATCGCAACGTCAGTGAACAAAATTGTCGTATTTCGGCCGAACCTAGTCAAGAACAGCCATTGCATCCATTGAAAATAACCGTTTGGTGCAGCTTATAAGCTGAAGGAATCATCGGCCTAAATTTCTTCAAAGACGAGGCTGGTGTCAATGCAACAGTGAATGGCGAACGTTATCACGTCATGATAAATGACTTTTTGATACTGGAAATTGGGGCCCGTGATCTCCACAACATTTGATTTCAACAAGATGGCGTGTGGCGCTACCTGCCATACAGCACATGGAACAACAGATTTACTGCGTCGTCGTTTTGGTGAGCAATTTATCTCTGATCTCGGAGCAGTGGATTGGCCACCAAAAGCGCTTGATTTCACACCTTTGGACTTTTATTTGTGGGGTATGCAAAGTCTAAATCCTTTGTGGTTTAAGCAGCTTCGATTGAGGTATCTGAAGCCAAGATTACTAAAGTTATGCACGAGATATGGACCGAAGTCCTCCAGCCAATCGCGAGTCATTCAAAATTGGTGTCTATGGCTGACCGAATTATGGCGCAGTCGTGGCCAATATTTGAAAGGGATTATCTTTAGAAAATAACGCAGAAAGTGGCGATGGGTTGGTCACACATTTAGAAAATCACTAGATAACATCTCGAGCATGGCACTGGACATTTGAAGAAAGTCGATTTTGCGCGAACTAGCAGATGCCGACATCACATGGAACGGTACAAAAACAACAGGAAAGAACCGTGTACGATGGCAGAGTCTTGTCGAGGCCCTATGATCCCTAGAGGAGTAAACACGGAAAAAAACCTTTAGAAAATAAATGTCACAAAAATAAGAAAGATTGCACAATAAATTTAAATTTTCGTGGTTTTATTTCAATTTAAATTCCAATACCTCTAAATGCCTCTAAATTTGTAACTTTATATCTTCACCTATTTGCCCAAAAGTAAGTCGCGTAAAGTTGTATGCCATTTTGGCAAATGAAATGCTTATTTTGCCCATCTCTTCGATAATTCCACGTCAATCCATGGCACAATTTTTAAAGTCATTTTCCTGTTACTCGAACCCTTTTTACCAGTTTTCCGAAATTACCATTAAATAAAATTCAAATGAAAGCAATCGCTTCAAAGCCAATAAGTCCACGTCTGTGTCACATAGAAAACATTGCACTGCCTTTGTGACGTCAATTGAGGTTTTAAACAGCAAATAAATAAAAATAACAACTTACAAGTAGTTACAAGCTGATGGCCAGCAAAGCCACCGGAAATGTTGTGTTGTCAAAGTGCCAGTAGCAATAAAGCCAATAAAATCTGCAGCAAGCAGAGCTCAACACAAGTTGTGGCCAGTCCATGTGGGTACATTAAGGTTGACTGCTTGGAATGTTGCAAGTGTGGTCCATGCAACAACTGCAACCAATTGTTAGTCAGCGAGGCGAAGCAAAGAGTGCAGATGCTTTGTTGCCATTAAAATGCGACACGAATGCCCAAATTCAGGAGTGCAGCTCGTTTGCACACTTGGAACGTGCAAGAAATGCAGAGGGTAGGGGAAGAATTTTAAGTAACGAAACTTGTTTGCATACACCTCGAGAGTGAATCACTGCAAACACACTTGAAAAGTGATTAGGCAATGCAAGTAAAGAAGAAGTGTAACGTATTCGGAGTGTGGGAACCAGTATTGGGGTGTCGATATACAGACTGGTGTATCAGCGTTTTATTGATAAAGCCCAATTCTAGCGCTCTCTTTTTCGCCCTAAATTAGTGGCGCGAATCCTTCGTACAGCACTGACTTAAAGGTGTAGTGGAACTGCGGTTGGACCAAGTGAAGGGTAAATTTTTTTTTTGAAAAACACACTCTAAAAAAGTTACTTTTTTTGAAAAAAACACTTCAAAAGAAGTTTTCTTTGGAAAAAAAAACAGACATTAAAAAAGTTTTTTTTTAACTTAAAATTTAATTTTTTAATTAAAATAAGAAAAAAAAAAATTAAATAAAAAAAAATAATATTTTAATTAAACAAACATAAAAATTAAAAAAAATGTATAAAAAATAAAATAAAAAACTTTTTTAAAGTCTTTTTTTTTTAAACAGACTTAAAAAAATTATTTTTAATTTTTTTTTAAAAGTTTTTTTTTTTCATTTAAAACTTAATTTTTTAATTAAAAAAAAATATTTAATAAAAAAAAATTTTAATAAAAAAAAATTTTAAGTAAAAATTAAAAAAAAAAATTTAAATAAAAAACTTTTTAGTATGTTTTTTTATTTCTTTTTAATTTTTTTCTTATTTTAAAATTTTTTTATTAAAAAATTTGTTTTTTTGAAATTAATTTAATTTGAAATTAAAAAAAATTATATTATATTTAACTCTCTAAGATCTTAAGCTGCAAGCACAATGATCTATACTGCTACTTAAAGTTCTTTATTCATACTTAAGACTTGCGTCGCCGACTAAGCAGGCCTCGGAAAATGAACTGTCTTTGTCCGTCATAATTTTTTTAGTTAAAATTTGTTGTTTCATTTAATTTAGAAGAACTTGAATAATCACTCAAATATTTGCACTATGTCTTTATTTTATATGTATATAAAAGTTCTGAAGCGGCTTCACTTACCGTTACTCGCGAATAACGTAAAATTTATGAACCTCGAAGCCTTCCAGTAAAGATGCAACGCATTTTTTTTGTCTATATCATCCAGCGTCTGCGAAATTTCAAGCAGTCTATCATGCTTTACTGTGTCTGTCAAATGCTTTTTCGTAATAGTTACAAGAAGCACAAAAAATACACTTTTGTACATCTTTCCAACAACCTATACACTTTACTGGAATCAAACAGAGGCAGTAAAGGTTTATGGTCAACTGACCAGGGAAGTACGCACTTTTAAAGGAATGAGACAAGGTTGTACTTAGATATTGTCACTTCTTCTTTTGAACGAGTTCCACATGAACTGCTCCATTCCATGCCTAATGGCCTACTTCGATAATTTTACAAAAGGTTTCACTAAATGTAAGCAAACTTTGCTGCCTCTCCTAATGCAGTTAGCGGAACTTCAAATTTTTCTTGCCTGCTCAAATCTGTGCTGCTGCGTCTCTTCAATAACGATATACATACAGTAGCGCATACCTTATTTGATACAGATACGATCTGTTTTTGTAAAGTGTTTGCGAAAATGGAAAACAGGGTATGGAGATATTTGATTTTGTTTTCTTTTATTTCATTTCTTAACATAAATTCCAAAAAAAGTCCACTCATTTTTTTTTTTTAATGCAAAACAAAAAACAAAGGCATACTGAGAGTTAACGTCGCAGCTTAAATGATGCAGTTAAAAAGAGAACGCAAACTATTTATTTTTAATTTTTAAAATTTGTAGATATTTAGTACTTTGTTGAATGTCCTTTATTATCAACTACAGCTTGAAGTCTACGTGGCGTGTAGTCATCCAGTTGTTTTGCGTATTCTGGACTAATTTGATTCAACTCCTCAAGTATCGGCTCAGATTATTTTCTTAAATTTATCTTCAAAACCGACTACAAATTTTCGAGGACATCCAAATCTGGTCTCTATGTAGGAGTTTCAATAATGTTGGGACTTTTACATATGAACCATGTTTTCTTAGAAGAAAATTTTCTTGTAGAAGTCTTATTTAGATGGTCAATCTCTGACTTCTATTCCTTGCACTTAAGAAAGGGTTATAACGTGCTATTCTGCCATGTAAATTTGCTTCCCTCAGTATTTTTGAAACAGCTTCTGGATGGCAAGTCTTACTTAAATCCATTTTGATCATTTCAGTTTACTTTGGAGCGCTTGTTGCTGGATTTTTTCTCTCTTGGCGCACTAACCACTGACACACTGACACTCTTTCTCTGTGAAAGTTTTATTTGGAGCCTGTCGTCCCTCATTTACCACACGATTTTCATGCATAAAGCGTTCAAAAAGGTGCTAAACTGCTGATGAACTTCAATGTACAATTTCAGCTATTTTACGATGTGACCTTTCTTTTTTGATATGCTTCAAAACTAACTCACGCTTTTCTAGCAAAGTACGGGGTCCTATGCGGAGTGAATTTTTTGAATGTTGTTTTTTTTTTTTTTGCATTACAATTAAAAGAGTGGACACTTTTTTTGAATTTACGTTGAGGAATTAAAAAAAATAAAATAAATAAAATATCTGCATGCTCTACACAAAAAAATCGCATCTGTACCAAATACGGTGTGAGTGACTGTATATGGATATATATATTTACATGCTCTGGAACGTAGTTGTCCACAAGTGTATTCTTCCTTCCATATGCTCTTTGTCAAAACGTGTTTTTATTTACTTAGATTACAAGTGCTTACATATTTACATGCACTCACACACATACATATGCATGTAATGTGTGCAAATACTCCACAATAAACGTGCATTTCCATTCGTGTTTCACAGTGTGGCTGGTGCTTAAATAAATATGCCACATGCTGTTGCATCTTATTTGCCAGCTGCAATATGTCCTGCACTCAAATGTTTTTCCATTCACGAGTCCCTACATTCAACAACATGCACCTAGGCCAGTACGGGTGTACATACAAGTATGTGTATGTATGCAGTTGGCTTATGTTGACGTAGTGCAAGGGACACTTTGGTACCTTTTCGTAACAACATTAAACGGGTGACAGCAGGAAGTGGTTGCAACTGCCGTCTCTAGTTTCACTTCAAAGCTCACAGACAAGACATACCTGCATACGGAATTTAATTGTATGCATACATACACAATAGGGATGCCTGTCTTCGAGATTTCACTAATCCAGGCGCATTTCGGGATTTTGTGATGCCGAGATTTCGGAATGCCGAAACAATTCCGATATTAACGAGGTAGAAAATTTGCTATATTTTAACACTAGAACCACCTACAGTTGTTATATAGTATACCAATTTCTACCAAACCGGTGCATATTAAAACAAGGCGGGATCCCGCGATTGCAGTATCTCTCGGTCCCGCACTTGCCATCCCTAACACACCTACATACACAATGTGCTGGCTTGCCATTTTGCGTATGTCCACTTTGCTTGCACTGCTCATGTGTCTCGGGAAATGTCTTTATTTCCTCTTTTACCTTTTCGCTTTTAAATCTCTCTCATTTTTTTTTTTTGTATTCTGCATTCGGCCCAACTTGCATGCCCACAAACAGTGTGCGTATGTGTGCGTTCATATGACCTGTAAGTATTTGGTTGTTTGTGTGCCAGCGAGGTCGCCTGTGTTTTGCCGTTTTTAATTGCCGCTAACAAAAAGTAAATGTTGGTTATTTTCTTGTTAGCTGCCTGATTATATACGAGCATACATTGCGCTGATGTGAGGAAATTCACTTAACTTTATGCCTGTATGAGAAGTTTACTTAATTTGGTGATATGAATCACTTACATGGCAAATTTAATGAGATCATCAGAAATAAACGGCAATTGGCCTTCGCTCTGCTGATGGTAAGGCTTAGACCATGGGATATGAAAATGAGTATAGGTTAAGATTTAATTATTTTCCAGGCACGATTCTATCAATTTTAAAGCTGCGTTTCTGGGAAGAAAACTTTTACAAAGCGACAGCAGGGCTGGCAAAGGCATAGAAAATTGGTGAGAATCGAAATGAAAGCTGCTTTTAACATTTTTACACATTTTTTATTTTTCTTTTTTTAATTTTTTCTGAAATTTCTGAGAATCATTCCCACTTCAAATTTGTTTCTTATTTATTTGGAATTGTAAAATAAATCTAGTTTTAATATAGTTAGTCACAATTTAAATTTCATAATTTCAGAAAATTTCATAGTGGAGATCCATTAACTTTTCGAGTTATACTCAATTTTTTCCAGCGATTCAGTGAAAAATTAATGCAAAATGCAGCTACTGCAGAGCTACTGCTAATACTCAAGAGATGGCACAAAACTAATCATCCAATTTTATTTTGAATAACTTTATTAATAAATATATTTGTGTTTCTTGAAAAATGAAAAGTAATTTTGGAAATTGTTGTTTCCATAAACACTAAATCTCCTTTGAAAAACAGCATAACTTGAATAATTAATTGTAAAGTGGGTATTTAGTGGCGACCATGAAAAGTAAGCCAATTACAAACGAAATTTGGATCTGAAATGTAACTTCAAAGGAAAAGTTGTTAAGTAATGAAGTTAGTGTTGCTCCAATGGGTCTCTTTCGAACAGCCGTGGTATTATATGGATGGGCGATTTGAAGATACGCGCAAAACAGAAATTAAGTTTTGTGCTCATAGAGTAACCGGGTTTTGAATGTTCCCAATTGCAATCAAGAAAATAGAAGCAAGGGGCAAAAACTGTCGTCCATATCGCGTCTAAGCCATCACATGATTTAGCATCTTGTGGGTCTCCTGTATACCAAAACCGCTACCATAGTCCACATAAAGCGAGTTATCAACAACTGGGAAGCCAAGGAATTCACACTAAACTGAATGGAAAATGGAGAATAGAGGCAGGCAAAACAGTTTATCCATCCGTCTGGAAAATAATTAAATACTCTCCTAGACCTACATGCAAAACTACATGAATTGAATGAAGATCGAATTGCTCCCACATCCACCGTATTCGTCAGATTTGGCTCCCAGCGACTACTGGCTGTTCGTAGACCCAAAAAAAAATTGTTCGCCGGTATGAAATTTCTCTCGAATGAGGAGGTTTATCGCTGAAACTCAGGCCTATTTGCGGCAAAAGATAAATTCTTTCACAAAAGTGGTATTGAAACGTTAGAGCGGTGCGGGAATGATTGCGTTGTTCTTGATGGAAATTACGTTGATAAATGAAGTTAATAAATAAAGCAGAAAAAATACGTGTTTTCATTGCTAGGCCCGGGACTTTTCAGCCCATGTGTTATTTAGAAATATCTTTATCTGTGCCATTTTTGAAAATTGAAGTAAGTGATGTAAATTTTCAGGTATCCGAAAAGATACCTGTGGTGAAAGGAAAATTTACTATCTTGTGTTAAAATTTTTAGCAAAGTCAGAGCAAAATTGGGTAAGAAATGGCACTTTAACCGATGTTAATTATAGTCAACCAGGGAAAATCAAAATTATTCAATGCTTTCGCTACTTCATAACGGGTGGTTAAATTTTAAGGGCCGATGTTGAATGTGAACCACACCTAAAAGTCAAGCTTTTTCTGCATTTCATTTGACATTTTTCAATTTCAGACTAATTTAATTTGAACTTTGGAAAGATACAGAATCAAGCAACGCGTTAAAGTTATTCAGGCTTATTATAAAAACGGGAGTTTAAATCAATCAGTGATGAGGCACATTTTCACCTCACTGGATTCGTCAATAAGCAGAATTGCCGCATTTGGGCGAATGATAACCCAAGATTGATTGCCGAAAAACCAATGCACCCACAAAGAATGACTGTTTGGTGCGGTTTATGGGTCGGCTGCATCATTGGGTCGTATTTTTTCCATAATGAGGCCAGTCAGGCAGTTACTGTGAATAGTGTTCGCTATCGTGAGATGATAACGAACTTTGTATGGCCCGAATCGGAAGATATGGATGTGGACGATATGTGGTTTCAACAGGATGGTGCCACTTGTCATACAGCTAACGAAACAATGGCTCTTTTGCGCGAAAAATTTGATGGCCGAATAATCTCACGTCGCGGCGATGTCAATTCAAGATCATGTGATTTGATACTGTTGGACTTCTTTCTTTGAGGTTATTTGAAAGAAAAGGTGTACGTCGATAAGCCAGCAACAATTCAGGAGCTAAAGAGATCAGATAATTCGGCACATTAACGGCATAGAACCTCAATTTTGCCTCAGCGTCATCGAAAATTTGGACCATTGGGGGGAGGTGTGCCGCCGAGGCTGCGGCACTCCATTGGCCAACATTTTATTTTACTCGTAATTGAGTCATACCAATATTAGCATAATGAGGAGAACTGACAATAATTTCCTAAAAAAATTGTATTTTATTCAAAATCAACACCGGCCCTTGAAACTTAACCACCCTTTAGATAAGGAACTATTTGCATTTGATGGTCTTTGGAGGTGTGGAGCCGAGACCCCGGCGGCCAGTTGGCCAATATTTTGTTCTATACGTAATTGAGTCATACCAATATTATCATAATAAAGAGAAATGATAATAATTTCCTAAAAAAATTGTATTTTATTCAAAACCAACACCGGCCGTTGAAACTTAACCACCCTTTAGCTTTGTTGAATGTGTGATGCGTTGAAAATATATTTCAGCGGTGATTTTAGCGCTGCGCATTTTAACGAAGGTAGAGCAAATAATTTATTTGATTCATCATTAGCAAATAGGAAGGATCATCTGAAAATGCTTAATGTGTTACTAAAAACCAGCTTACACTTATCGATACACCAGCAGCGCACAAAATTCATGCTACTTTTTTACGACTTTCTCCTCTTAAAGCATAGTAAACTGGTTTTATGCTCATATGAAGACAATGAAATACCAATAACCCACTCACACATCTCCAAATACGGGCAGCGTTTAATTTCAAATGCTCACTTAGCGATCAGCGATAGCACCGCAACCGGCGCATTGCGCTAATACTCCATCAGCAGCACAGAGATACATCACTTAGGCGCTTCAATCAAGTTTGCCTTTTCCTTTTGTACGTATTAACGATTTTATTGGCATAATAAATTGAACCATAAATCTTATTTCCAGCATAAATGTCAGCAATAAAAGGAGAATAACGCGAAACATATAAATATCCGTATTCATATACGTGAATAGACATGCATACATGTGCATGTGTGTGTGTGTGTGCATGTACCCGCAGAACAAAAGTCGAATAAGCCCACAGAGGCACACGAAAACAAATACTTATGCAAGCAAGAGTGAGGGGTTTTTTTCCTTTTTTCGCCCGAGAACAATGAGTGGCAAACAAATAATGGAATTTTCGCTTAGCAGCTTTCATGCACACCCGCATTAAACCAACACACGTTTGCGAAGCAAAAACAGCCACGTACATATATGGTGAGTGCACACTCATACCAAGCGCATACTTACGTCCGTGTACATGTCGGTAAACAAGTGAAGGTAAACAAAATGTAGTTAGCACGAGATGCAGAGAAATTTAGTTGAAATGAACCGAATGAAGTGAAATGGTGAATGAAATGAAGCTACAATACAATAAGCGCACGTGCGGAGGGGTATGCGGCGGGCATATCTGGAAGCGGTGAAGCGTGTATGAGTCGCAAAACTGAAGCTTTAACGGTTGAATATGTTCGTGGCAGCGAAAAATAGTAATAAAATTAAAAAAATCAAATAAAAATAAATATTCGACAGAGCGCTGAAAAATAAAAGTGTATGCACGAGTTGTAGCGAGTCTTAGCGACATGAATGGTTTCGCATTGTCAGGGCTTATATTCTCTATAGGACATAGGATAGCGGCAGGCTAATCACCTACCCTGCCCGAAATCAGAAATAGATTCACGAAACCAACGCAAGACTGAGTTTGGTCGAGGCCCTATGCTCCCGAGTGGAGTGAACAAGAAAAAAAAAAGATTTTCTATAGGGCAATGATCAATGGAGACTCTCTCCTCTTTACCAGGCGATGAAGAAAAAGAGTCTCATGAGATACTGTCAAAGGAGGCAATAAAATATCTGCTAGGAGTCATGATCGACACGAGATTGAGCTTTAAACAGCATCTAGAACCCAGTCAATAACAAAACAGCGGCTGTTATGGGCGCTCTCTCAAAAATGCTACCCAATGTAGGCGGTCCGCAAGAGGAAAGAAGGCGATTATTAGCAACTGTCGGGAACTCAATTGTGCTCTACGCTACGCCAGTATGGGTAGAAGCCAAGAATATCCACATGGAGTGGTGGAGTGGTGCGCACACACAGGCGAGCTTCATGTGCCTATGATGGAACAGTCACAGGCGATGAAATGTGTTTCGCAGCCGGAAAATTACCTACTGATATTCACGCAAGAGAGCGTCGACGCCACTGTAGCAAGCAAGAAGCAAAGTCAACGGCAGTAGAAATATCTATCGATAGAGAGAGAGAGAGAGAGCGATCTATGTACGAGTGGCAACGAAGATTGAAAGATGGAAGGAGTCACCTAAAGGGCGATGGAGGTACAAGCTAATATCAAAACTCGAAAAGTAGGTAAAAAGAAAGCAAGGTGATGCTGATTATTACCTTACGCAGGTACTCACCGGTCACGGCTGCTTTCATTTCATGTATTCCGCACATCTCCACCGCTTTCAGCTGGCACATAACGCGTTTTGTCGAAGGTGCCCTAATGCAATCGAAAGCACAGACCACGTCGCTACTTCAAAAAGTTTTGTGACACTCACCTAATTCTGTTAACTGCATACGGGACATGTGCTCGTCCAGTGCTAGGTGGAAGGCGATTCGAGCGTTTGGTGAAAAAATCATGATATGACTTCAAGTCATTGAATGGGAGCGTAAGGCCCAGTAGCAGCAGCTACAGTTGAACATACGATCTGAAGATCAACTGTTTCTGGACAAGATGAACACAAACGCAGACACTTGAGTCAATCCCTCAACACAACACCAGATAGAAGACAAGAAGATAGTTTGTAAATACTGCGCGCTCGCAAATTTTCTGATGTTCTATTTTCTCCAAAACCACTAATGAAAACAGGAGTGGATACTATAGCTGTCATAAAATCTCCATGCGTCCACAAAAGAGGGGCCTGGTTGTGTCAATATACACGGTTCCATCCTGATAAAATGTTTACAGCAGTTTTTGGGTTAAAATCTGGAGGAGGAAGAGTTTAATAGTGTGCCCCACATACCAATGGTGCGATGGTGCTATCGATGATGTTTCTAGCATTTTGATTATAACCTCCTACCAAAACAAACAAAAAACACAAAAAAACAAATAATCCTTTTTTTTGCTGTTGTCGGAATAACTAACCAGTGGTGTACTTTATTAATACTTTATATATAACATTAAGACCATTGCTCTGCACTACCTGACCTCCGAAGAAATCTCAATAGATCTTGTGGTGCCAAGGAGCCGAGGTGGTCGCTTCTTATCAGTGCCAAAGACCCAATCGAAGGCTGGGCAGGCGCACAGAAAGTAGTCCGCCGCATCATCCTCCTCTCCACAAGCTGGGCAGAGTGCACTGTCTGAGATGTCTACCTTTTCCCTGTGCTTCGTCCATAGAAAGTCGCCAGTCATAAGTTCAGCCAACTGTCTACAGTTCTTTCTGTTTAATAACAGAACTAGCCTTGAAGTGGTTGGTTGGAGGGCTGTCTAAGGCCATGAGTGCAGTTTGGCTGTCGTTGCAAACACAACCAAATCTGCCTCTCCATCTGTTTTCCAAAACAAAGTTCATCGCTTTTTGAATAGCATCACCTCCGCTTGAAACACACAGCAAAGCATAGTTTTTTCCCGCTGGATTTCACGTAGACACCATCCACAAAAATACAAAACTGTGTTTGCCGGGCTTATTTTCAGAGGTGGACTGCAATTGAGTGCGACTCCTGATGGTATGAAGTCAAGTGGCATGGAGAGAATCATTGGATCGAAGTGCATGCCTCCTCTGTTGTCCAATGCTGTACAGGGGCCGCAACAATGCCCATTGTGTTTCAGCCTGCGGATGACCTTCAAGGTCTCTCCTTGGATGAAAACATCAAGTGGTAGTAGACTAACCAGATCATCTAATGCCAGGCCTGAAGTAATCGCAAAAGCTCCGATACAACAGACGGCCACAGTGCGTTGTAGTCTCGATAAGGTTCTCCTGACTCCTACGAGAGGGAGTCTATTCATCCAAACGACTGATGCATAGGTGGTAATAAGTCTTATCATAGTTGTGTAAATCTAAGGGATCTTAAAAGGAGAAATATCCCACATTTTCCCAAAGGCACTTTGGCACTGTCAGAAGGCTGCCAGTGCTTTCGATGTCTTTGTATCGACCTGTGACTTGCGAAGGGGTTTACCATCGAGGATTACTTCAAGATATTTGATTTCTTTGGATGGTTGGATTGTGACTCTTAGCTGAGGTAGAATAAGTTCATTCAGCTTCCTCCGTCTGGTAAAGAGGACAATACAAGTCTTGGTATGGTTTGCCGATAGACCATTCGCACCGATACTTACTTACTCAACAAAAGTAGGGGCCGCATAACGAGGTATGAGCGTACGAGATTCCCTTGGTTAAGCTACAGCTGCAGAATTTGGTGCAAATACTTCTGTGGTCTTCATATTAGTTTGGGGAAAAAGAAATGGATTATAAATACAAGTTAGTGGTCGTAGCAATGTCCAGGAGCTAAAAATCAGATAGGCAGAAATAATGTAGTTTAGGAAATTATAAAAGTAAATTAAAGAACTGCATTGCCTAACTTCCTCGGCATTAGCCGATTTAAGCCGATCCTTCTTGTTAATCTGGCGCTTCCCTCAGAACGATTTTTTATCTTCAAAAAATTCTGCTCCACATTCGTCGGCTTTATTTATTATTATATTATTATTATCTCTATCTCTAGCAGAATCCATTAGTTTATATCTATGCCCGTAACTACTCACTTAAACATCCCCTTTCGCCAACCAGTCGATTAAGTCCATTGAAGGCATTGAAGTAGCTTAACATTTTAAACGAAATGCTCCGCAAATGTGAAATTGAATTTATTTATTTCAAATTCAATTAATTATAAAAATTTGAATATAAAACCAAAATTAGGCCGCAATGCAACCGGCAGGATATAAACAATTAACCCATAAAATTCATAGTATTGGCAAACACCAAACCAAGGGCACTCATAGTATAGGGTTTGGCACCAGGAGCGGTGAAACTTCGAATGAAATGAAAAAATAGTTTAGGTGATGTTGTCTCTATTACTTTTGTTATTTTCTAAGGAATTCAAGGACTTTATGTGTGGCATGTAAATTCAAGAAAATGGCCGTCGCAGTGCCGCTGTGAGCTGCAAATTTTTTGGGAAACCTTTTGGCGGACAACTTCGCACAAATGCTTGGCAATTTCATAACCAGAAAAAAACAAAGCAACAAACTGATGCGATTTGTCTAATTAGACTAGAGATTGCCGGTAGCCCAACAGAAAATACTTTCAAATACATAGTTGAGCGGCATGAAGTCACCCGACTTCCATGGCCAGCCAGTAACGTCGCAAAGCGAGCTGAACTTCTCATCCAGTGAGGAAGTGGAATTTACGAATCAGAACAACTGACTTGACAAAGAGGCAAAAGAGGTAGATTTGTTCTAAAAAAACAGCAAAATACATAGACTTTTAAACTAAATATTTAGTTATTGCTTAACAGGTAACCACGCAAGAAGGTTGGGGCTTCCATAGTACGATTTTTATAGCAGCTATCTTAACACAGAAGAAAAGGAAACAATCAGACACCTCATATGTGGGTGTGAAGGTTTGGCCAGACGGAGGCTTCGCACTCTTCGTAGTGCATTTTTATCAGATGTAGTGGATCTAGAAAGCTAACGAAGCTTTGCTCGTTTATAAAAGCTGCAAAATGAATTAGAAAGGAGCCCATAGTGTTAGAATAAGTTTCAGTGGTATCGCAATGGATCAACGATAGGTCTAAGTGTGTCATTACCACCCTACCTACCTTCCTACCTACCGTTTTTAGTTTTCCTTGTCGGGAGCATATGGCCTCGACAAGACTCAGTCTTGCGTTGGTTTCGTTAATCTGTTTTGCTTTCAGGTGCAGGGTAGGGGATTAGCTTCCGCTACCACTCCTAAGTGGTGGAAAGTCCCACCTATCGTTGCTTAGGAACAACACCTAACTGTTTAGCGCGCCATCTGTGTTTCACTTTTTACTGTCAGAAGGATCACACAGATGGTTGAGGACTTCGCTAAATTTTGGTGTGTCTGCGCTATTACCGCGATTGCCCGCTTCCTCTTGCTGGCGCCACTGATGCAATTTGTAACTGTGACTTTTTCTTTGTTTTTTTTTTGCTTGTTCTAGCAGCCACAATGCAAGTAATGGGAAGAAGCTAGTAATGGGATTGAAAGAATAAGGTTTTTGGGGTTGAGGAATGAAATTTCTTTTTCTGTTTTTTTTTTTTTGTTTTTTAGAAACTAGGAAAGAAGATAAGTTTGGTAAGTGCGTGGACCGTGTTTTACGTGGAACTCGAACGCACAACCTTTGGGATGGCAGGCTAGTGCACTTACACTAGACAACCGAGTCTGACCTAGCTACCCACCTAGTATTCGTGCGTAAATAAAACTAGACCCAATACAGTAACTTTAACTTGAAAATAAAAATACTTTAGCGAAAAGTGAAAACTTGGTTACTAAGCCCTTAAAATTGTCTTCGATAAAAGTCAAAAATAGCATCGAAAATCGCATTATTTTGATGCCCTATATACGATTTTGAACACTTTCATGTAGACCTTTTACGTTAAGCTTAAACTCGTCTATTAGTTGAGATGGTTTTTTGGAAAAAATTAAAAAAATTTTTTTTTCATTTTTGTTCATTTTCAAAACAGTCCAACTCATTTAAATCTAAAATTTTGTTTTACGAAATATTTTTGCGAAAAAAACATAAAATATAATAGAACTTTTCTTTTTGCTTTTGGTTTCCTGAGTCACCCTATTCTACATATGTACGTATTTATGTGTGTAGGAAATGCTTTATGTGCAACGCTCATGAATTTTTATTAGTTTTATGCATAGTATTTTGCATAAATTATTAGCCATGTTCCAGTGTGTGCGTGTTAAAATGCGCAAGTGAATGGCCATGCGAGCGTAAGCTGTGACTGCTCTACACACATACACGTATTTGTGTGTGAGTGTGTGCGTGTTTTGCGACAAATTGAGAAAGCCAGCACATATGCAGCCCAATGCGACGCCCCTATTAGTGAAATCGCCAACTAACGTAGGCCATAGGCCAAAGCTTACCCTCTCTGCCAGGCGCGCGCAGCCGGACAGCAGCCAACTTTCGAACACACGCCAACCAGAAATCCCGAACGTAAATCATTGGAAATTTGACAGCGTCCAAATGGCTGGTGAGTGGGCAAAAAGCTTTTGTAGTTTTTCGGTTTTTTTTTTCTTTCAATAGAATTAGTGGCCGCTTGACTAGCCACAGACTTTTAGAATCGCGGTCGTGTGACTTGCATTTGGTTTTGTTTTTTCTTTGCCTTTTTTGTTGCTTTTTTGTTTTGTATCCACCTTTGATTGCTGTTATTGCACAGCCTACATAGTTTCTCCCTATTTCTTCTCTCACTTCTATACATTCCCACACTACGTTGCGTTGGCTGGCATATCATCAAATTTGCATTTCACTTTCGAGTTCGACTTTCGCTTGGCTAAGTTGATTTTTCATTTGCTTACTTATGATGTGGTATATGTATGTGCAGCACGTGGCAAGTGGCATCGTTTGAGTATTGGCAACTACCCGCACACATTCTTGTGTGTTTATATCTGTATGTATGTATGTACGTAGTGTGTTTGCTTATGCCTTCATGCCAACTTTGTCTCAAATTCATTTACGCACGCGTGCCAACACCAACCTTCGCTGCCTTTGCACCTACTTACAGCACACGAAGGTGGCAAGCAGTTAGACTGAGGGCTTACTGTGTGCACTGGGTACACTCAGCTGGTGTAGTAGGCGCATAGTTAATACCCACTGGGGTGCCTGCTTTCGTATTCGTGTGCGTTATTCTTTGTTTATCGATGGCATTGGCATCACCAGCTGCTGTGACAGTTAGTTGTTATCAGTACTGCTGTTGCTGTTGCTTTTATTGTGTTGCTTTTGCCAATTGTGTGCATGCTGATTGGTTGCTAAGCAATGCGTGTGTGTGCCTGCCAGCCTATATGTCTGTCCGTCTGCTGCTCGCAATGAGTGGAATTGTCGACATGTTTGTGGCTTTTATGACAACTTGTTAATGCAAACATGTCAAGTGTGGATTTGAATTATAATGCAGTTGGGATTAAAGGCAGTGAATCAAAATTAAAAGGGATTTTAGAGATTTTGTGGATTCATAATTTAGTACAAAGAGTTGGACGACTTCTATTTATTGACTGATTTGATTCCAAAAACATTTGCCACATAATAGGACATTCAAGCATAAAATGAAATTTGCGGGAAAATTCGATTTTTCATGACACTGGCTAATAGCCGATAAACACCCGAAAAGCTGAATATTCAATTATCATGTAAAATCGAGCGCTGGCTCTGAAAGTTCTTTTTTTCTGGAATGTGGCTTTAGAGCTAAATTCGATTAAATGTAGATTAAAGAAAAAGAGGTAGTTTATAAAAAATTCTAATATACGCAGAATTTGGTAGTCAATAAAAACTACGGATACATAAGATTTAACGTAATACAATCTTCTGCCTTTCATTCCTGCTCCAATTCGTTTCAAATCAAATGTTTTAGATCTATTTACACTGATTACCAAAGAAATAGTTTGGTTATGTTGCGAAAATATGAACATTTTCGAATTATTTATTGAAGTGAAACTTTCTAGGCGTGAATGGACGAGCGAGAATGAAGAGCAAAATTTCAAGGCCATGCAACGATTTGGGCATTTTCGTTCCGCGAGAGAGAAAAAAGTTCTAACGTACTATACCTTATATATATCTTAGATACACTTTAGGCTATTTTTCCTGAGTTTTTCTTGTGGTTTCTAACTTCTAGTGAGAAATAACACTGCCTACTTTTTAGCGTTTGTTTGTTGGTGCGAACTTGTAGGACATATATTTTTGGTGCCTACTTTTTGGCGTTATATCTCCTTGGTGTCTACTGCTTGGGGCGTTTTTTGGAGTTTTCTTTGGTGCCTACTTTTTGGCGCTTATTTCCGTTTCCTGTACTATGCTACACGCACCTTTTTTTATTTATTTTCGGCACTTAAAATTGAATTGTAAATGTGGCGCGCTTGTCACTACATTCTGCCGAAAAAATATCGGAAATTGTTCATTTAAAAAGCACGCGTTACACGTACAAGCATGTTTAAATTCTGTTTGCTAGAATGTTGTTACAACTGTCCTCTATAGTGTCGCAGAGCTTGAGGTGATCTGTCAATTAGCTCGATTCTGGCTTTTAATTATATTAGTCATTCGCAGGTGTGCTCTGTGATTTTCACTATGAATGAAAATATCGAACAAATAATTTGTCTTAAATGTTGTGTTTTAAACGGGATTTCGTGTGCCGAATCGTTAAAAATGTTGCAGAAAGCCTATGGTGTATGTACCTTATCATGGGTCTACGAGTGGCGTAAGTCTTTTGCAGAGGGCCGAGAAGTCGTGGAAGGTTTTCCCCGATCTGGTCGCCCATCAACGTCTTCAGTGGATCAAAACGTCTACAGAGACAAGGAAGTGGCGCGTGAATGCATCATTTAAGCTTAAAGGAGTGAGCTCGTGACCTTAGTGTTTCTCACGAATGAATTCGCAACATTCAATTATACCATACAACATCAATTTGGCATGAGCCGCATGGCTGCTCGACTCGTTCCAAGAGAATTGAATTTCTTTCTTCTCGGAAGAAGATGGCTGACGACATGCTTGAGCAAGTGAATTCGGACCCAACGTTTATCCAGCGCATCAGCGCATCATAACAGATAATGAGACGTGGGTATATGAGTTTGACATGCAAACCAGTCAACCAGTCAACAGGCGGTTGAATGGCGCTATCCACATGAGCCGAAACCCATAAAACCACGTCAAAGTCGGTCCAAAGTGAAGGACCTGCTACTCGTATTCTTGGATTATCTTGGTGTAGTGCACTCGGAATTTGTTCCAAATGATACTACGGTAAACAAAGAATATTATTGGGAAGTTATGCTACGGTTGAGTGAAAATGTGCGTAGGAAACGGCAGAAATTTTGTGGAAAGAAAACTCATGGATTGGGCACCATGATAAAACACCGACTCACAAGCTTCACATTGAGAACACTTTTTTGACCAAAAACGCGACAAACATCATCGAACATACTACGGTGGTTGTTCTCCGTATCGGATTTATCTTCTGCGACTTTTTTCTTTTCCCATTTTTCCAAAACTTAAATTGCCACTCCGCGCAGGCCGCTTTGAATCGATAGAGCCCATTAAGGGGAGGTGCTAGTCAAAATCGACCAAAAAAACTTATTTTTTTTATTGCTTTATTTTCATCCTTAAGGTCTTAAAAATATGTAGGCAAAAGAATATTTCCCTATATAATTGATTTTACGAGTTATAGCGTAGAGACGAGAGAGCGCGACGGCCGAAAAACAGGTAGAAGGGCGCGCTCGGAGCCGTTTTTCTCGAAACACCTCTTTTTTGCGAGAGGGACGCGATTCCACTTCAACGACTACACCGACTGCGACATTTGGCGGCTCAAATTAAAGATTTTTTTAATTTAGGGGGCGTTTCAGAAAGCGTTTTTTTTTTTAACGTTATAACAAATAAAAAGGGTTCCCATTTTTTTTAAAAAGGATTTTGTTTTAAATCGTAAATTCATAAGGCCCTCCAAATTTCATCTACTTGAAGATTTTTTTTGGTTTTTTCGTTTCAGATCACTTGGCAGGGTGTGCCCCATGCACAGTGTCCACTGCCGGGCACGACCGTCGTCAGTGAGGGCTGGAGCTGCCATTTTGTATTATTTGTACTCGAAAAAATTTTGTAAACTTTTTTAAATATAGACAAATAAATGTCACAAAAAATGCCTATGTACTTTAAAAAAAAAAACCATGAAATTACACACATTTCTGGGCCTTTGGACTAGATCCTCCCCTTCAGGATAATTCGCTGAAGCAGCTGAAGAAGCTAAAGAAGCGGAAGAAGATCTCTTCAAACGCGTTTAATAGGTGCTTTGAGGACTGGTCTAATCGTTGGCATCTGTTTATGTTTCGAATGGAGCCTATTTTGAAGGCGAAAGAATAAATTTTGACGGTTTAACAATGATTTTCCGTTTTATTGAACAATTCCCGGTACATTTTTGACAAAATGAGTTAGTTCAGAGAATAAGAAATCCATTACTTTTGCTAAAATTTTTTTCGCAAATGGCTTAAAACTGTTTTATGGTCGATGTTTTGCTCCTGAGCGATTCTACGTTTACTAACAACCCGGTCAAATTCGATTGTTTCTGTGATTTTATCGACATTTCCGACCTTATCGGTATTTTCTTTAAGATTACAAATGTCTGAACTGAATTGATGAAACCAAAATTGCACGAATTAGCTGTTACAGTATCGGCACCATAGACACCATTCACAATTTCAGCGACCTAACTTGCATTTTCGCCTTTATCAAATAAATAAAATGTACCATATTTCCTCTTTGCTGATTTCCATTGTGTAACTCTCCAACCCTGTAACTCACAACTGAATGGAAGTAGCAGAAAACAGAAAACAAATTCTTTTAGTGTGAAATGTCACCTTGACAAAGAGCATAAATTTTAAATTGTTTGATCGATACTTTACGAGTTATCGATCACTATAGCCATCTACCAAGAAAATAATGGATTTCTTTTATGGAAAACGAAAAGCTCCTGCATGAGAAGTATAGCAAAGTTTGCCATTGCCTTTCTTTGATGTTTGATAGCCACGATGAGCATTGAACCTAGCACCAATGGTAGCACTAACTAACACACGAACTCGCTCGCCTACGGTGACCGTGAGCTAATATCTTCCGTTGTAGTCACCCAGCAGAAGATGAACCATTATGACCTCAGCTTACCCTCTGCCTTTGAATAACATCAGCCCGCGTAAGATCTAAAGATCTTGGCATACATTTCTTCAACCATTTGCAGACTCTTTTGAAATACAATCGTAAGCTTAAATACGTTTTTTGTTGAGTTATTCAATTAGTAGTAAAATAATCTATGTACCCTCTAAGCTTTTCAGATATTTTTTCATTAAAATACTCATCTCAACCACTTTGTCTCCCCCGTCCACTTAGACAAGACGTTAAGTGAAACGCTAAAAAACGAGGGTGGACTGAACAGCTGAAAGTTATGCTCGCATTTTTATCTACTAATGATGCGATAATTAAAAGTCAAAAAGGTCGTACAGCTGCACAAATAAGTGCAAAAGCAAAAGTATAACTAAAACTGTGCTGAACTTTGATGCAAAGTTTGGCACAAAGGTGAGCGGCAATCGCACGACTCAAAGCCATGCGTGGTGAATGCGACGAAAAGATTTTATTTTCGTTTGTCTTTTGCCTGTCTGCCTTTGTGGGGCTGCTTGACTGTGGGACTCGCTGAAATAGTTGGAGGTTGTGTTGGCGTATGCGGGTGGAGGTGGAATTTTTTTACAGAAATAATTCTGGGGACTATTTTAACGATAGCATTTGAGCTTTTTAATAATATTTTTTTTGTTTTTAGGGAATAAAAAACAGTGAATTGAAAATCTATGAAATTTGCGGTTCGGCGAGTGAAGTGTATGTATGCTCGAGAAAGCGTAGATTTGTTGATGATTTAAGTAAATAAAATTCGTTAAAGTGTATTGAACAAGTTGTTCACTAAAATTTCAATGTTTGCGTGTAAATTACCGCATACAATTGCCGTTTCGAATGGGGTTTGGCCTTTAAGTTAAATTTATAGCTTTGGTGTATTTGGAGACTTTTTGTAGAATTTTACGACAAATATTTTATAAAACATTTTACCCCGTTTTATTACACTACAGTCTGTGTTTTTGACCCTTTCTAGCGAACTTTGACCGCCGCAAAAAAAAAAATCAGACGCCAACTTTGAAATCACCAAAGACGTATATTTTGTTTGTGCTCCCTACCAGAGGCCGATAGAGTGTTAAGGCAAGTAACTTATTTTTTTTTTTCGAAGTGAAACTTCTTAGACGTCGATGGGCGAGCGAGAATAGAGAGTAAAATTTCAAGGCCGTGCAACGTTTTGGGCATTTTCGTTCCGCGAAAGAGAAAAAAGATATAACGTAGAGCAAAAGGAGAGAGAAAGCGATACCTTATATATATCTTAGATACACTTAAGGCTATTTTTGCTGAGTTTTTCCTTGAGGTTGAGAGTGAGAAATAACACTGTCTACTTTTTGGCGCTTATTTGTTGGTGCGAACTTGTAGGAAATAAATTTTTGGTGCCTACTTTTTGGCGTTATATTCCCTTGATGCCTACTGTTTGGTGCGTTTTTTGATCCCAATTTTGTTGGCATTTTTTGTTTTTTTTGGTGCATACTTTTTTGACGCTTATTTCCGTTTCCTGGCTAGTGCTTGTGCGTACTATAAAGTGCTATCCATTCCGGCGTCGGATTTATTGGTACTGCCTTGCAGTAATTTGTGCCGTTGCCGCGGTCATGGAATAGCTGCGTTTGTGCGGGTGATAAACCCTCGGAGTAGTTCACGTTGTTGCCACGGTTTGTGTCCGGTCTTCACCTACACCGGTCGACCCTTCTCCGTTTTTTGTAAATTTTGTCTATTTTTATTCTCTGCAAATGTTGTGAATCTATTTACAATAGATATATATTTTTCTTTCTCTCTCTCTCTCATTCTCCCTCGGGCCTCTCCCTCTTACTTTGTCTGCCTTGACAGTTTCACTCCTGTTATGTGGACTACGCTACACGCGCTTTTTTTTGTTGTATTGTACAGTTAATCATATCGCCTTAATGTAACTTAGTGATTTAGCGTTTTAGAGGAAATAAGAGGCTGATAATTTTGTCGATCTACAAAATGTTGTACTGCTTTCAGTTTCAAAAATGGTCTGAGATGATTTTAAGTACTTTTTCGCGCTGAGTCTGTATTCAGAGGTTGAGTATCTCAAAAATAGCTTCATTAGTAATTTTTATAATTTTTTTTTGGAAAATAATATTTCCAGATATACGCTTTTTCAGCTGTAAATCTATTTCCAAAAAAAAAAATCTGTGAAAATTCGAGTTTTCTACTTGTTATGAACATTCCTTCTAGTGGCCGCGATGGGCTTTTTACGAATTTATAAAGGGTTAATTGGGCTTAAAATGGGATTTAAAGCTAGGAACGCATACTAAATTATATATAGTATTATTTTCCAAAAACAGTTATATGCATCGCTGAAAATATTTACACAATATTATTCACAAAACCAATTACATGGAAGACGCTCGTCGGCTTGTGCTATTAATTATGCGAAAATTACTCATACGACAAGGCATTCCTTAACATTTGTGGCGCACATTTACTCCCTCATTTACAAAGCCTTCCATCAGTTTGTAGCGACATTAAACACTTTTAGTGCTCCAGCATTTTCACTTCTGCGGCCATGGCAGTAATTCGTAAAGACAGCAACAGACTAGTCCTGTGAGAGCTTTCCAGATCCTTTGCCAAATCTGAAAATATGCCCCATTTGAGAGAGCGAAGTTTAATCTTTCTCATGGCAACGGTAGCCTTGATCTAGCAAAGGCAAGACACTCATAGAATGTTTATTGGCATAAACAACATGAAACTTAATATTCCTGGAAGTGAAATGTACTATAAATCCGCTATATTATCTACACCCCACTTCTAGCAGCTTAAAAACAAACAACTACAAGCAGAAATAGCAGAAGCAGGGGAAAAAATATACACCATAAATATAAGCGCTTGCCATACAAAACGCTACAAGGCGCAACATCTTTAGATTCTTGCTAAGCTCATTTTACCAACAGCTCATCACACCACCCCCCTCGCCGCGCTACATTCCTATTCCTCCAACCCATCTCCACTCTCCACCCGCTACTCACGAGCTGCAATGTAACATAACTGTCGGACTCACTTTGTTGTCTCTCAAACAACTTAATTAAAATTTAATTAAAACATTTTTCACTCTTTCTGATGTCGAAATTTGTGAGTGAGTCAATTGTTAGTGCGCAGGTAAAGTTTCTTTGTTTGAGATTTTTATTAATAAAAACAGCAGCAGCAGCAGCAGCCAAGCAGAAACGTTGAAAATAGAGCCCTAAAAAGTAATTACCAATAAAAAATGTGCAATATATTGGTTGAGTAACAGCCGCAAAAAAGCGACCGCCAGCAACAGCATCAGCTATCAGCTAACGGCCCAACGAAGCCATTATAAGTGAATTAATGCAATTAAAAATCGCTGACAAAGCTTTCAAAGGTTGGCGCCGCCCCCATAAGCCGCTCAGTGGTGAAAAATATGAAAAATATGAATATTAATTAAAAATTTATTACTGAAAGCACAGCGTTAACTGCATCGATGTGTTCCTAATTTGAGTGCAGTTTACTTTTGAGGACAACTGGAACACAAAAACGTTTGCAAAGTAAATTCAGCTGAGGCCCTGTGCAAGTCACTAGAGGCATTTAAAATTAGAAGTACACAAGCGCTAATCGCCTATAGATTTAGATTGATTGATTTGTGATCTAAAATTTGGACTTCTTTTTTTTCTTAGTTTTAGTTTCATAACTTTTAATTACGGTCACCGCTCAGCAGGCTGAGACAAAATTCCGATTGTACATGTTACTGTCATGCGGTGATGGCGTAAAATTGTAGGCCTCTCCGTTGGCGGCCAAATATCAACACCTGCACTACAAATTGTAGAAGCAGCTCGGTCAAATACCAAATAAAGGATAATAATTTTATTCCTGTTTTTGGCTCTTAAAAATTTTAAGACCAAACTTTGCTAAAACTATTCCAGTTTAATTTTCATTTTTTCTTACTCAGCATTGGCTTTTACTAAATAAAATTTAGGGCGTGTAATTTCTTAGCATTCCAAAACTTCCATTTGCTTTTTTTCGCATTCACGAACACCATTTCATCGTATCACTCATAGCAACTATTACGTTTGTCCTAGTTTCAGCAGATGCCAAAAAATGTCTGTGATACTAAAGGTTGCACAAAAACGTATGTATGGGTGTATATTAGGGTGGCCTATTGGAACAACGACTACATTGCAGTGCCAACTAAAATAAGTTCATAGCTGTCAATCAAAGCGACGAATGTTGAAGACCGAATGAGTAAACCTGTTCTAAAAGGTCCTGCAATGGCTGTTACTGTTTTTACTCATACAAAGGGCGACTAGTTAGGAGCTGAAATGGTTGGAAGTATATCGTTTAAGCAAATTAAAATCTCAGATTGATTTGTTTTTCACAAACTTTTTGTAGATCATGAAATTATAGCAACAGAAATTACCCGACAAAAATCAACTTTTTTGTTATCTGTAAAAGATTTCATATGCTCGTGAAATGATAGAGCTTACATAGTAATGTTTTGCATTTAGTATTTAAAAGAATTTTGAAAGAAGAGTTTTAAATAATTATTCCCAATTCATTATGCTAATAAGACTGATAACCTTCAAATTCAACTGGACATAATTAACCAGAGAATCAAGACTGAGAAGAAATTACTTAATTGTCCTATAAATTTGATGCAAAAAAGGCCATCGTGAGAGCCTTATTACCAACATACATAGCAAATAAAGCTGTAAAATTTTCTGCCAAATATTATATTAATACAATTTCACGCCATTCTCTACCACCCTAATGCTTATTTCATATATCCATACTTACAAACCTCCTATGCATTTATGAATATTATTCTGCAGGTAAGCGAATTAACAAACTCATATTTCCCGGAATTAGAAACGATAAGTTTAAATTTGTTTTGGCAACACCAGCTTGGAACTTTCAAAAGCTTAGCACCATAAATCGTTGTGAATATTTCAAAAGACCTCTTTCGGTGTGTGCATATGTACATACAAGTGGCCGTTCCTTAATATATATTTTTTTTATATTTAGCAGGCAACAGCAACTACTTCTGAGCGATTCCATATCAAGTGCTCCCAGTATTTTGGTCATTGCTGCCCATTCTTGCAAAAATTTATTTATTTGTAGATTTAAGTATAATAAGAAATAAATTATAAGTACATAGGTAAACAAAAACAACTAAAAGCAAAATTAATAATTTTGAGATATTTTCATTTTCAAAATTGTGATATAGAATTTTTGAAAGTAAAGTACATATCTTCAGTTATTTTCAATCATTTTTATTTTTAAGTTTTTGGGGTAAATATTAAAATATAATGTAACTGGTTTGTTAAAATGTTAAAAAAAAAAAACATTGTTTACAAATTTTAGGAAAAACAAAATTTTGTGGTAAAATTTTTGGGGAACATTTTTTTTTTATTATAATATAAATTTTTGAGAAAAAAATATCCTTTCATTTTAGGAATTTCTGGTATAGAATTTTTGAAAGTAAAGAAAAATATCTTCTATTATTTTTAATATTTACTTTTATAATTTTTCTTTTAATTTATTAAAACAAATGTAACTGATTTTTTTAAAACTTTTTCAAATTTGGAGGAAAAAAAAATTTTTAAATTTTAGTGGAAAAATTTTGTTTTTTGTTAAATTTTTTTTACCACCCCAGTAAGAAAAAGCAATAGTTAAAAATTTTTAGAAAAAAAAATGTTTGTTAAAACTATGCAAAACGATGTTTTTTTGTTAAAAATTCTTATGGGAACATTTTTTTTTTGTTAATCATTTTAGTGAAAAAAAAATTATTTTTGTTAAACTTTTTTGAGAGAAAAACAACTTTTTTTGGTTGTTAAGTATTTTTGAGAAAAGAAAATTTGTGGTACAGAGTTATTGAAAGTGAAGTAAGTATCTTCAGTTATTTTTAATACTTTTAGAATTCGACTCTTTAATTTTTTTTGGTAAATATTTAAAAAAAAATGTAAATGTTTTGTCAAAAACTTTTGGGAGATAAAAATTTTGTTAAGCATTATAAAAATTTTTTTTTTGTTAAAATTGTTTTTGAGAAATTTTGTTTTTTGTTAAAACTTTTCTTGAAAAAATTTATTTTTTGTTAACATTTTTTTTGGAAAAATTTTGTTTTTCGTTAAAATTTTTTATTGGCAAATTAGTTCAATATTTTTGGAAAAAAAATTTTTACCAACCTAATAAAAAACACTGCGCAAAAACAATTAGTTTTGTTTAATATTTTTGTGGGAATCTTGTTTTTTAATCATTGCAGAGAAAAAGAAGGTTTCTTGTTAAAAATTTTCGAGAAGAAACATCGTTTTTTGGTTGTTAATAATTTTTGGGAAAAGAAAATTTGTGGTATAGAATTTTTGAAAGTAAAGTACATATCTTCAAATATTTTTTATTCTTTTCTAAAATTTTTCTTTTTAATTTTTTTGCTGTTCAAATTAAATGTTTCTTTAAAAAATTTTGAAAAACAAAATTCTTTAGATAAAATTAATTACATTAAAATTTATTAGCAAATACATTTTTTTGGAAAATTTTCTTTTTTGTAAAAGTTTTTATCACCCAAATTGGTCAAAAAAAATGTTTCTTTTTTTTAAAAATTTTTATGGGAAAATTTTTTTGGTAAACTTTTTGGCGGAAAAAAAATTTCCTTTTGATTTTTAATAATATTTCAATTTAATATTAAAAATTTTTATTTAACATTTTTGGAAAAAAAATTTTTACTAAAAATTTTTGTCGAAAAAAAATTTTTTTTATAAAAAATGTTTGAAAAAAAAAAATTTTTTTTATTAATACTTTTTGGGGAAAAAAATTTTTTTTAATACAAATTTTTGAGAAATTTTTTTTATTAAACATTTTTGGAAATAAAATTGTGTTTTTGTTATGGATTTTTGGCAAAATAACTATTTTTTGTGTTAAAAAACACCCTTCCTCAGATTTTTGTTTCGTAATAATTTGCTCACTAAATGGCCACTAATACCTGCAAGTTTCCTGATGCGATCCTTATAAGTGGAAAATAAATACACTTTCGATTTGCAAATGGACGTAATATACGATCGCTTTTCGCTAGCTCAGCATAGTCTCAACTATGAACTCAACTAGAAGAATAAATAATTTAGTTTAATATGATAAAATAAAAAGTTTGGAAATTTAAGAAAAAAATGGAAATATTGAGAAAAAATCTGGAGGGAGTGTTTTTGAAATATCATAAAAAAAATTCCAAAAATGTTTACCAAAAGAAAAAAATTAAATTTTTTTTTAATTTATGAGTGTTAAAAATAACCAGGATGTTTCACATTATAAAACACTCTGTATCAAAGTATTCAATATAAAATAAAAAAATTTTCTGCAAAAATTTTGACCAAAAGATTAAATTTTTACGGAACATTTTTTTCTTTTTTAATTTAAAAAAGTTAAAAATAACGAGACGAGGTTGTTTAACATTAAAAAAACGTCCATACAAAATTGTCAACATTGAATAAATCGCTAAATTCTATTTCTTGTTTTTTAATTTCTTCCCTTTACTTCTACTTTTCCTTAAATAAGCCAATTTTTAGACGAATTAACGACAATGTCCAAAATACTTGGCTCGCTTGACAAGGAATCGCCCAACATAAAACCCCTTCAGCAGCCGCAACATACACACACCCACTTTTCTAGTAGCCAAATGCCCGATGATCATCACAATTGCGTTATTGTGAAGCTTTCTCGGTAATTTGCTGTATGTCGCATTCTCCGCATCCAGTAAATCTGTTACTCTTTTATTTGTGTGCTCATTTCCCAACCTTAACCGCACTATCCCGCCCAGCTGCTGACAATGGCACAAGCATACAAGTCGCAATTAATAAAGATATAAATGGATTTTCAGAGGATGTACGTCCATCAACGTGGCTTGACAGAACTTAAACAGCCAAACGCAATGAAATGGAGCAGCCAACGTACAACCAACCCGCCATGGCTGGGATATTTGAGAAATTTTTCTTTGGCATTGCCTCAGTCAACGGGATTATGAGGGAACAGAGTGAGGGAGTGTGGGCATGAAGCGATTAGCTTTTGTCCGGGTATGAGTGTGCTTAAATGTGTGTGGGAGTAAGTGCTGTGGTTTTTATTTTAACTTTCCATTCTTCAGCCAACTCTTATTTACAAGCCATAACGCGGCGTCGAAAGCTTGTCATCAAATTTGATGTAATATTTGTCGATTGCTTCGGAATAGAGTTAAACTACAAAGCAACTACTGATGGATGTGTAAGTAAATTTAAACATAATTTGCAATGGAGCAGCAAACATCTGGTGATTCGCTGGAAATCTTTTATATAAATTTATTTTTGTTTTTTTAGTCTTTACGCGCTCAAGCCGCTTATCTGATTACGATGAAAGTTTGGATAATTGCTGTAAGTATAAATGAAAATCGAAGGTGGCGCTGGAAACGAGATATTTATAGAGATTTTTGTTAAGTGCCCATTTAGTTGGCACTCGGAATTTTTTATACTAATCAGAATTTTTTTTTTAAATCAACGAGAATTTTGAGCTATTCGAAACTTGCACTTTATTGACCTAAAATTTAGTAGGCGATAAAACTGCATACCCAGTCTTTTTTAATAAATTCTGATTTAAAAGGTTGACAGTTTGATAAAAATTTGTTGATTTTTTATAAATCTTATACTGAGTTTTCAACTTTGATTTATATGAAATTTGTTATTGAATGAACTATATTTTTTTAAACAGTTAATGAAAACTAAAAAAAAGAATAGAAAAGTAGTCAAAACTACTCAAAATATCGTGCATTTATTTTTTTGACGAAGGGCTTATATCCACTGACAAAAAATTTCCTTTATATAGTTTTTGTTTTTTTTTATTTCGAAAAAATTTATAATGAGTTGGTGTTTACCCCAAGGTAGCTTTATTCTGATGGATCAAAGGAAGTGAGATTCTGACTGGTGGGTTTTGAAATACAAATTCCACAAAATATAATAATTTCTGGCTTTCTAGCTGGGAAGTATATAAAAATTATTTCATTTATCAATAAAGAAAATAGAAAAAATATATCTCTTTAACATAAACGGATTTTGGCAAGGAGGCTGCAAAAGTGTAAACAAAATAACGAAAGTCTGCAAACACAGCACAGAACCGTGTACGGTGGAAGAGTCTTGTCGAGGCCCTATGCTCCCGCGAGGAGTTAACAAAGAAAAAAAAAACAAATAACTGAAACAGGAAATAAATTTGAAAACTATGACAAATATTTTAAGCATAAACCAATTTTGGTCGAAAAGTGGTTTAGTTGAAGAAGAATACCTCATCTGAATGCCGATCTGAATGCTGAATCAGCTGATGTAGGCGAGTGGGTTTACTACCAACTCGCTGGTCCGCCGCTAATTTGATGACCACTTTCAGACAAGAATCAATTTTCATTTTTTTAATAGTAGTTGCCCTTTACCAAGAAATGAATGGCAAGCCACTGAGAGCTTTCTGCACTGAAAAGAGTTCTTGCAGAAATCATTTCTAAAGCAGCATTAAGACGTAGACCGCAAACTTAGGTGAAAAACTCAACCAAACAGCTAAAAACTGATTTTAGTGTACCCATGAAAAGACAATTGCACGCACACTGTCAGCATCAATATAAAAAACGCAACCCATATTGATAAGTTTTCACTATCTACATATTTATTTTGCAGTTTTAATTATTTTTTTATAAAAATATAGTTTACACCACCACAAGAACCATATAAACCAAAGCTTCGAAGTGTGTAAAAATTGTGCAAATTTTCTTCAAAAATTTCCAACTTTTTAATTAGAATTTCTGGAAAAATTTTAAGGTATGCAGTTTTCTGTATCCTTGAATTTTAGTATAATGAAATGTTAGTTTCAAGTAAATCATAAATCAAGCTCATTTTTCACAATTTTTTTGAACGCGGACTCGTGCATTTTCTCCATTTAACGCCACATTTTTTATATGGAAGAAAGCACCCAACACCGTCAACCGAAAAAATTGTCAAAAATTAACGTGATTTTTGAACCGCTTGAAACTTTCACTTTATTGTAACAAAATTTAATGATACATAAAATGGCATACGCAAAATTTTTCTAAAAATTGTCAGTCAAAAGTTTTGATGGAAATTTGCCGATTTTTTATATAGCTCGAAATTTTGCTTTATATGGTTCTTGTTGTAGTATGAACTATATTTTAATAAAAAAAATAACTGAAATTACAAGATAAATAAATAAATAGTCAAAACTTGTCAATATGTCGTGTTCACTTTATTTTGACGCCCACTGCATGTGTATGTAATATATATGTATGTATATGTATGTGTTCAGGCTACGAAAAAGCTGATTATAACAGCTAAAGAAGGCCAAATGCTAACGGTCGTTCAGAAGCAGCCATCAGCAGACATGAAGTGACAGCTGTCAGTGTCGTCAATCATTCGAAAGCAAAACCAGGTCTCCACATTTCTGTTAAAAAATGATGTTTTGTGGTGATAAATATTTAAGCTCTTTTGGGTTGTGGCTTGGGTAGATCAAGTGGTTAAAGAGTACAAGAATGATGAAGCAAATATTGGGTTGGGGAATAAGTACATAACGTTTTTATATACTTTTCTTATATTTTTCAACGATTTGTTTGCTGTTTGGCAAAGTAAGTATTCATTCGATCGAACTCTTTCTGTCCTATAAAACTATGTTAATTGTATTTTTGAGTTATTTAATTTTTTATTAATATAGTTTTGAGACTTAGAAATGGGATGCTCAGGAGGCAAAAAAACAACATTTTCGACAGCTGCCCTTCTTTGCTTTCCATCGAGGTCAAACAGCTGCCAAAACAGCCCACGACTTTTACAACGTGTATGGAGAAGTTGTCATAGGTGAGTCTATTGCACAGAAATGGTTTGGAAAGTTCTGAAATGGCGACTTTGAAGTCGATGATATGTCCCGCAGCGGAAGGCCTTCTTGATTCAATGAAAAAGGTCTAAAATCACTTACCTTTCACTGGAAGGAGAACAGTCGCCAAATCAGTCGCGAATTGGCAGAAAAAATGAATGGTGATCATAAAAAGATTCTCAGTCATCTTAATTCAATGGGATTTACCGAAAAATTGGGAGCCTGGTTGCTTCACGAGCTCAACGAAAAAACAAAGAAAGTCGTCTTCAAATTGCTTCTCAGCATGTCGCCCGCCATCGAGCAACACACAGTCATAAACAACGCTTCTGGTACCGAAACGTCACGGGAGATGTGAAATGTTGCCTATACATCAATATGAAGCAAATAAAGGAGTGAGTGGCTCCCGGTCATACGCCAAAGACGAGAGTCAAACCGGATCCTCATCCAAAGAATATCTTGATATGTGTTTGGTGGGACTGGGAGAGCATCGTGCACTGCGAAGTGCTCGAAAAGAATGCCACGCTCAACGAGGAGCTCCACAATAGCCAACTACACCACCTGAATGAGGCTATTCGACTGAAAAGACCTGATCGTCCTGACCTTTCATGACAACGATAAGCCCCATGTGGCAAAAGTGGTCAAAGCCGCACTCCAAGAGCTCGAATGAGAAGACAGCCATTTTTTGCAGGCTGACAACTTTTTGAACATACCTCGTATGGCCAAAATTTTTTTTTTTTTTTTAAGAATGGATCAAAAAATGAAATATTCAAAACAAAAACAAAAAAAAGGTTCAAAAAGGATAAAAAATGAAAGACAGAAAACAACAGCAACAAAAAAGGTTCAAAAAGGATAAAAAATGAAAGACAGAAAACAACAACAACAAAAAGGTTCAAAAAGGATAAAAAATTAAATACTGAAAACAACTACAAAAAACTCTTTTCCTTTTCGTTTCACATGCTTTTAAAGAAACACCCAAAAACACCATTTGAAATGAGGCAAGGACCTTCAAAATTACATCTAAAAGTATGTAAATAGTTTGAAGGAACAAAAAAGGAATCCTTTAAAAATATACAATATTATTATTATTAGAAGGCCATTTCGCACTGCGACCAGAGCTGATCTTTTGTGAAAGGCCTATTTTTGTAACCCTAGAGTTTTCTTCTTCTTAATTGGCGCGATAACCGCTTACGCGATTTTGGCCGAGTTTAACAAAGCGCGCCAGTCCTTTCTTTCTCGTGCTAACCTGCGCCAGTTGGACACACCAAGTGAAGCCAAGTCCTTCTCCACCTGATCTTTCCAACGCAGAGGAGGCCTTCCTCTTCCTCTGCTACCAACAGCTGGTACCGCATCGAATACTTTCAAAGCCGGAGCGTTTGTATCCATTCGGACGACATGACCCAGCCAACGAAGCCGCTGGATCTTTATTCGCTGCGCTATGTCTATGTCTCCGTAAAGCTCATACAGCTCATCGTTCCATCGTCTGCGATATTCGCCGTTGCCAACGTGCAAAGGTCCAAAAATCTTACGCAGAATCTTTCTCTCGAACACTCCAAGCGTCGCTTCATCGGATGTTGTCATCGTCCACGCTTCTGCGCCATACGTTAGGACGGGCATGATGAGAGTCTTGTAGAGTGTTAGTTTTGTTCGTCGAGAGAGGACTTTACTGCTCAGTTGCCTACTTAGTCCAAAGTAGCACTTGTTGGCAAGAGAGATTCTACGTTGGATTTCAAGGCTGACATTGTTATCGGTGTTAATGCTGGTTCCTAAATAAACGAAGTCTTTTACAACCTCGAAATTATAACTGTCTACAGTGACGTGAGTGCCGATACGCGAGTGCGCCGACTGTTTGTTTGAAGACAGGAGGTACTTCGTTTTGTCCTCGTTCACCACCAGACCCATTCGCTTTGCCTCTTTATCCAGTTTGGAGAAGGCAGAACTAACAGCGCGGTTGTTAAGGCCGATGATATCAATATCATCGGCATACGCCAACAATTGTACGCTCTTATAAAATATTGTGCCTGAGCGATTAAGTTCTGCGGCTCGTACGATGCTCTCCAATATCAGGTTAAAGAAGTCACACGACAGCGAGTCACCCTGTCTGAAACCTCGTTTGGTATCAAACGGCTCGGAGAGGTCCTTCCCAATTCCTAGAGTTTTAGGCTTTTTAAAAATTTTAGCACAATTTTGGGTTTGTTGTTCCAAAGATTGCATGGAGATACTACGATACCACCAAGGTGATGAAGTCTCTGTCTGCCCAACGCAGGACATTCACAAAGCTCATCTTCTGAGCTTTCTATGTCCATTTAGCAAAAGCGGCAGACATTGGTCTCAGATAGACCAATATTATTTAGATGATACCTCAGGCTGCAGTGACCTGTAAGATATCCTGTTAAAAGACACAGATCTACTCTGATTAGTGAGAGGAGCTTGTCAGATATTCCTTTGCTAAGGATGCATAAGTGACTATGGGTTTCACAACTGTGGTGAATATCCAGAAGGTCATTCTAAGGTTTACTTCCCATGTCTGACCAAAAAGCCTTGTACAGGCAAAGAATGCCCTTGTGGCTTTTGAAGTAACTCTCTCAATATGGGAATTCAACGTAAGTGTTTTGTCAAGACTGACGCCAAGATAGTTCGCTTCTGTCGAGAGTTGAAGTGTTGTTCCATTAAGGGTCGGACATTTGAGATTTATGTTCCTTCTCCTAGTAAACGGTACAAGTGCTATTTTGGATGGATTAATGGAGAGCCCTTTTTCCGTGCACCATTTGTTTATTATTGTAAGGGCTTGCTGCATGCGATCCGAAATGGTTTCCTCATGCCAGCCTAATACATAAACTACTAGGTCATCAGCGTAGCGCTGGGTTGTTCAGTTTGTGGAAAAGTTCATCTATGACTAGAGTCCACAAAAGAGAAGAGAGTACGCCTCCTTGAGGGCAACCTCTTGTGGCTTTGATAGATTTGATTGTTCCCAACAATATATATATATATATATTTTTTTTTTAATTCTGAGGCGATCTAATACTTTTACCAGCTTTCTCAGCCCCATTTGCTCCTCTATGCAGGAAAAGTAAAAATTTTTACAGCAAATTTGGTTGAGCAAATACTCTTTTTGCTATTACTGATATTGACATTTATTTTTATATGCAGTGGAAACATTTGGATACCTCAACTGCATCAACTGCATCAACTGCATATCTGAAATATATCTCAGCGGTAATTGGGTGCCAACAAAGCTATTATGTTTAGATACGAATACTTCAATGCATCTGGCCTGGCTACGCTTCAAAAATTAGCTGCCAGCATTCATATTAACATTCAATGAAAATTTTGTTTAGTCGCTATTCCGCGCAACAAGTCCCCAGCAAGTGAATTCAATATTTGTTTATCAATTTATCTATCGCACGCTGAGTTTGCCATCATTTCACAGCTACGCACTTCTGTTTGTTTGTTTCATTACAAAATTTATATTTCAATTTTACCAGGCAAGCAGCCACATAATAAAATAATCGGCCGCAGGCTATTTACCTACCCGCAAATATCTACCTTCATCCAACGTGTAACAACAAGTTAGAATAGCAAGACCGACAACCACAACAATAACAATACCGCACAAATACAATAGCGCAAACCGCAGATGACACCTTTAGCTACAAAACTAAGTCAATATTTAAATAAACATACACAAGCGCCCACACCCAGGCAGGGTACCGGGTGCGCTGCATATCATATAGGCTATGTATGTAAATATTTACACATGTATAATATCTACATTTATGCCAAAAGTTGTGCACGCATATACCCACACACGCACAAACGCACACACACAAGTGAAGGAATGGTAAGCGTTGGCAAACATAAATAAGCAACACCTCCTGCCAACGCTTTCCAGCACTGCCCAATAACAATTAAAATGTTCGCCTGCTGTGCGCCTGCACTTGTTCAGCAACTGGTTAGACTTTATTTGTGTTTTGAATTAATATTTATGAGCGTGGGATATGTACCAATGTCGGCTGGGCGATAGTGGGAGCAACGCCCAACATCCAACAGATTGTGGCGAATAGAATTATGGGCCTCAACTATTGTTGCTCGCTTGTAAATGTGTGCGGGTTGTTCGCCCTGGTTGTTGCTTGTTAAAACCTCTGTTAACATAACAGCATAAAGGCAAATTTTTTAATGTGAGCCCTACAGCTGTGTTGGCGGTCGTGCGCTAAAGTGCATACATTGACAACTGAAGCAAGTGAGACAGCCAAGGTTAGCGAGATTTGGTGCATTGTATTGTATGAGCAGCCAATTCAGCTAGCGCATTATATACTCGCATAAGCATTGATGCTTTAGGGTAGCATAAAGAGACATTATGTTGGCACTTTGTAATAGTCTAATGGAAATGAAATGGATCCTCGTATTACCGTCATTCTAATTCATGTTTCCAATCCAAGCCAAAAATTGAAGAGCAGGAGCAAATATGGGATTTGAGGTGGAGTGTGGCGCAAGTGTGTATTTTAAATTGTGTGCTTCGGATTATTGTGAGGGTGAAACATAAAATTAACAGGCATTTTACTATAACTCACCTCTTACTAAGTCGTATAGTATCTTCAAATAAATATTAGAAACAACTTTTTCTGTCAATTATTTTTTCATACCCCGCATCTAAATTTGTATACTTCCGAATGGTAGTTAATAATTGTCCATCGAGAGTATATCGACTCCATGAAAATATATATTTTTTTTATCAAAAAGTATTGGGTTCATAGCGCCTTTATATTTTCTTTAATTTTCGAACGATTTTTTTGATATTTTTCAAAAGGTAAGTAAGTAGTAATTCGATAAAACTCTTTCTGTTCTATAAGAACTATGAATAAGTTCGTGCGGTTTTACAACAGATGGCGTAACTTGATTATTATTCCATCGATCCACATTTCCAAACATTCATTGGAGAGCTACTGTCGTAAGGCACAAACGTCAGTATAAGTTTTTTATTTGAAGCGTAAACAACAATATTTTTACCACACTTGAAAATGTCGAATTTCGTGCCAAATAATGTGTTTTTGCGGGGAATTCTTCTTCATTATTTTAATATGAAGAAAAAAGCAGCCGAAAGTCATCGTATCTTGGTGGAAGTTTATGGTGAGCATGCTCTATCTGAGCGAACGTGCCAGAAGTGGTTTGCACGCTTTAA
Organism: Anastrepha ludens; assembly: GCF_028408465.1. Lineage (NCBI taxonomy): Eukaryota > Metazoa > Arthropoda > Insecta > Diptera > Tephritidae > Anastrepha > Anastrepha ludens. The sequence goes on along the minus strand of NC_071502.1, from coordinate 22,448,342 downwards.
AAGTGGTGATTTTGGCTTGGAAGACGAAGAACGCGAGGGTGCGCCGCCAAAGTTCATGGATACCGAATTGGAGGAATTGCTCGATCAAGATCCGGCTCAAACGCAAGAAGAGGTTGCAAAAACTTTGGGAGTTGATCAATCAACCATTTCCAAACGTTTAAAAGCCATGGGAATGATCCGAAAGGTAGGCCATTGGGTGCCGTATGAATTGAAGCCAAGAGACGTTGAACGCCGTTTTATGGCATGCGAACAACTGCTTCATCGGCACAACAGAAAGGGTTTTTTGCATCGAATTGTGACTGGCGATGAAAAGTGGGTCCATTACGACAATCCAAAACGTCGGGCAACGTATGGATACCCTGGCCATGCTTCAACATCGACGTCGGCGCAGAATATTCATGGCCTGAAGGTTATGCTGTGTATCTGGTGGGACCAGCTGGGTGTTGTGTATTATGAGCTACTGAAACCGAATGAAACGATTACGGGGGATGTCTACCGACGACAATTGATGCGTTTGAGCCGAGCACTGCGAGAAAAACGGCCACAATACGCCGATAGACACGACAAAGTTATTTTGCAACATGACAATGCTCGGCCACATGTTGCACAAGTGGTCAAAACATACTTAGAAACGCTCAAATGGGATGTCCTACCCCACCCGCCGTATAGTCCAGACCTTGCGCCATCCGATTACTATCTCTTCCGATCGATGCAACATGGCCTGGCTGACCAGCACTTCCGTAATTACGATGAAGTCAAAAAATGAATCGATTCGTGGATTGCGGCAAAACCGACCGAATTTTTCACAAAGGGAATCCGTGAATTGCCAGAAAGATGGGAAAAAGTAGTAGTAAGCGATGGACAATATTTTGAATATTAAATTTGTAACCGTTTTACGTCAATAAAGTTTCAAATTTCGAAAAAACCGCACGAACTTATTCATATTCCTATTATGTTAATTTATGTTTCAATTATTTCATTTTTCATTACTTTTGAGGCTTAGAAATGGAATACACAGGAGACAGAAATCAACATTTTCGACACCTGCTCCTCTTTGCTTTCAATCTAGGTCAAAAAGCTACCAAAGCAGGCCGGGGCATTTGCGACAAGTACGAAAAAGTTATCATAGATCAGTCTAAATGGAAATGGTTGCAAAGTTCAGAAATGGTTTCTTTGACGGCGATGATACGTCACGCAGCGGAAGGCCTTCTGAGTTCGATGAAGAACGTCTCAAATTACTTACCATTCACTTGAACGAGAAGAGTCGCCAAACCAGTCTTGAATTTGTGGAAAAAATGAGCTGCGATCATAAAACGTTTCTCACTCACCTTCATTCAGTGGAATTTACCGAAAAATTGGGAGCCTGAGTGCCTCACGAGCTCAACGATAGTCGCCAAAGTAAGTCGCATTCAAAATGCTTCTCAACATCTCGCCCGCCATTACGCAACACGCAGTCATAAACAACGTTTTGTGTACCGAATCGTCACGCAAGCTGAGAAATTGTGCCTCTACATCAATATGAAGCTAAGAAAGGAATGGATGGCACCACGAGATACAAGCAAGACCTTCATTCAAAGAAAATCATGACATGTGTGTGGTAGGTCTGGGAGGCCATGGTGTACTGGGAAATGCTCGAAGTAAAGATCGGTCAACAAGGAGCTCTACATTGCCCAACTACACCGCGTAATGAGGCCTTGAGAATGAAAATACCTAATCGACATGGTCAAGCCATACTCCTTCACGACAACGCCAAGCCCCATGTTGCACATGTCGTCAAAACCGCACTCCAAGAGCTCGAACGAGAGGTCCTTCAGCATCTGCCGTATTCTCCGAACCTTACACCGACTGATTACCATCTTTTCCGCTCCCTGAAATTCAATCAAACCATATGAAGAGTGTTACTTTCGATAACAAAGAGATTCTTGACAACTGGCTCAACAACGTCTTTGACACCAGACCAGGCGATTTTTGGCGGAACGCCAAATTGGTCGAGAGGTGGGATGAGGCAGTAAACAGCAACGGCGAATATATAATTTATTAACTTATTGATAAAATTATAATTTTTTGTTTAAATAGAAGTCTTCGTTAAAGACATTACGAACTTATTCCCCAACCTAATATAAAGGGTGGTTAAAATGGTGGCAGGAAATGGCCACAGTGAATGGCCACAGTGAATGACCAATTTTTGAAGAAAATCATCTTCAGTGATGAGGTACATTTTCACCTCAGTGGATTCGTCAATAAGCAGAATTGCCGCATTTGGGCGAATGATAATCCAAGAGTGATTGCCGAAAAACCAATGTACCCACAAAGAGTGACTGTTTGATGCGGTTTATGGGCCGGCGGCATCATTGGGCCGTATTTTTTCCAAAATGAGGCCGATCAGGCAGTTACTGTGAATAGTGTTCGCTATCGTGACATGATAGCGAACTTTTCATGGCCCGAATTGGAAGATATGGATGTGGACGATATGTGGTTTCAACAGGACGGTGCCACTTGTCACACAGCTAACGAAACATGGGCTCTTTTGCGCGAAAAATTTGATGGCCGAATAATCTCACGTCGCGGCGATGTCAATTGGCCGCCAAGATCATGTGATTTGACACTGTTGGACTTCTTTCTTTGGGGTTATTTGAAAGAGAAGGTGTACGTCGATAAGCCAGCATCAATTCAAGAGCTAAAGGATGAGATAATTCGGCACATTAACAGCATAGAACCTCAATTATGCCTCAGCGTCATCGAAAATTTGGGACCATCGGAAGGAGGTGTGCCGCCGAAGTCGCATTTGGCCGATATTTTGCCCCATACGTAATTGAGCCATAGTAAAGAGAAATAACAATAATTTCCTAAAAAAAATCATATTTTATTCAAAATCAATACCGGCCCTTGAAGCTTAAAACTTATTTTATAATACTTAATTTAGAAATAAAATTTTCATTCAAATACTGCAATACTATATATTTTTTAACGTGTCGTTCTAGTATTGACTGCAATAAAATTTCGAAAGGTTATGAAATAAAGTGTAATGTTTTTTCTCCTTTGTTTTTTTAATTTTATTTTATTTTTTGTTTTCTCTAGTAGAAGGCATTGCTGCAATCTCGTTCATGTTTTTTTTTTTTATTTTTTTTATAATTTTTTTCTTATAATTTTTTTTTATAATTTTTTTTATAAAATTTTTTTATAATTTCTTTTATAATTTTTTTTTTTTTTTTTGTTTTTGTGATATTCGCGGCCTTGTGGAGTTTTGATATTACCGTACAATCAATATATTCGAAAATCTTTGGTGTTGCTTGCTTTATCTCCCTCCTACTTCCTGTTTTATTCGTACCCATATGAGCATAAAGAATTTAATTGTAAGCCAAGTTATCGTAGCTGAATTGAAGAGAAGATAATTTGTGCTTACATACAAGACGAAAGCTGGAAAATTGTAAAAGTTGCGCTTTCATATTTCGAAAAGAAATTATCAAAATTAATAGTTTTGGGCTTAGCAAGCAAGACTCAATATATTTCAGAAGTTATTAGGCGCAGAAATATTTCGATTTTGCAATCTTTCTATAAAATACCAGCTGAGCGCAGGCACTAAAATGATTTTGAAGGCAAGAAATTCATCGAACTTTGGAACTTTCCATCAAAAATGTTTGAATAAATATATAAATAAATTGATAAACATAATATCCATTTAACAAATTCAACCTAATAACTTTTTTTCTTTTCATGAATTTTCAACACCTTCATGCGAGAACTTGTCCGCTGAAGTCTTACCTACTATTTTTGCAATACTACAAAAATATCCAAAATTATGCTGATTTATAGGAAAGGCCAAAACAAATTAATGCTAATACCAAACCACTAGTACATGCAACAACAAAACCCAGCCGCCATCTGTTGCATGGAATGTGCCACACTTTCCTCGGGCAAAGTAACAGCAAAGGCTTTGCTTCGTCGCGCTCGCTGATTAATGTGTAAACAATATTAAGTATAATGCGCATAATTAATGTTACAGCTTAATAACACGCATTCCCCAAGCCACCCGACTTCCCTTTATGGATCAATCGACAGCCAACCACCTAAAAGCAAAAATGACTTGGCAAAGTTGTTTGTGAACGTCGGCCACGTAAAAGCAGAAATGGAGGCCTCAAAAGCCACCACAGACAGCTTTATGCAAATACAAATGACTGGTTTTAGTGTAGATTTTGTTGCTGCTTGTGTTTTAATTAAAAATATCTGGCTTGGTTTTTGGCATGCAATTTGAAGCTTCATAGTTTAGCATCCGGCAGCGTTTAGCAGATGCTGTCAAAAGGGTCCGACCAGCCGCAGCCGGTGTGGCAAGAAAATCCAAATCTGTAGCATTTACGCTTTTTATTAGCGCAAGGAATCAACAAGTTTAGGGATATGAGTTTATGATGCTGCATGGAGAGTTCAGAGGGAATGCGGAAGGAGTTTTTTATTAAAGCAACCGCAAAATGATTAGCCTAAAAAGCTCGACGAGTTGTGAATGGGTAAAACTTATGTGTGCCAATATTTAGTTGTTATGCGATGAATCTGTTATTTTACACCTATGTGTAAACATATAGGTATATATATGTATATAGGTATATATATTAGTATCTATGTTCACAATAATAGCAGCGCAACATATTACACAGTTTCGCCAAGTTTTTTTTTCTTCTAGGATTTTGTATTAGTTTTGTCATTTGAATATAGTGAATACTGCAACAAAACCACACAGAACGCAAAAATTTTAAATTTTTTATGAAATTCTTAAAACTTCAACCAATTTCCGTAAAATTTTCAAACTTTTAAAAAGAATTTCTAGAAGAATTCGTAGTACGCAATTTAGGGTCTAATAAATTCCAGTATGAGAGTGAAGCCAGATGTCATCGGCGAAGTCCAAGTCCTGCATATATTATGGGGGAGTTCGCAAATCTACAGGCGCTCTACGAATATTCGGCTCATGCGTCCAGTCCATATTATTGTACGGAAAGGAAACATGGCTAGTCTCTAACACCATCACACAGAGGCTGCAGTCCTTCATCAACAAATGCCTCCGCATTATCTGCAGAATATTCTGGCCAAACACCATCAGTGACGACGCACTGTGGAGATTAACGAACGAGGAATCCGTCCTTAGGCAAATCAAATGCAGAAAGTGTCGATGGATAGGTCACACATTGAGGGAACCACCACAGAGCATCACGAGTGTGGCACTGGACTAGAACCCGCAAGGAAGCAAAGATCGCGGTCGACCAAAAAAACACATGGAGAAGGTCGATGCGGCGCGAACTAGCAGATGCCGACATCTCATGGGATGGTGCAAAAACAACAGCACAGAACCGTGTGCGATGGAAAAGTCTTGTCGAGGCCCAATGCTGCCGAGAGGAGTGAACAAGGAAAAAATAATAATTCTGGTATAAAATTGAGTCAGCTCAAAATTTCTATCGATTTTTGATATTTTTTGTTGAATGTTTTATGCATTTTCTCCTATGCAATGAATGGGCGACATTTTCTTATGCAAAAAATTTACAAGACGCCGCTATTTTTGACCCACTTCAAACCTCGGCTATTTAGTCGACAGCCGGCGCAACCGAATGAGTTGTTGCGTCACTTACTTTCGGAAAGGGGTACTTGAATCATTTCACCTGAGTGGTGTTTTAATCAGTTCACCTAAAAAACAAAAACTATTTTGTACTTCCCTTTACCTTTAAACCTACCCTTTTCAAACAGTAACTTTCCTATTCCTGCATAAAATATTAACATTGAAATAGAATATTAACTTTCTTAATTTGCTCCTTTTCTCTGTTTTATAAAGTCTCAAATTTGAAAACTTTTAATTTTATTCAATTTTCAAACAACAGCTCGACAAACTGCATTCAATTTCAAATTAAATTTTCGTAAATCTTAACTTTTGCTCTAACAGCTTAGAACCAAATGCCAGCGGTAATCCCTTAATTGCTAATGGAAAGTCACCTCTGCTATGAAAGCTTAATCCTCAGTTAATCACAAATTAAGCAAATTATGGAAGACATGCAATTATGTAAACAAACCTTTAAATGTCAACAGAAAGTTTTTGTGAATAGACCTCTGTCACTTTTTTAAATAAACTTGCACAAAAAATCTGCATGACTGGGCAAAAGAAAGAAGAGATCAAATGGCACAAAAGAAATATATTTTGAGCCAATTTTCTAAGCAACTCTAAGCACAAAGGATACGAGGTATTTTGTATGCAGGTACGTAAGTAAAGATGTGTGTATGTGTCTATGCAAGGCTGTGAGAGTAGAAATGTAAAGTTGTAGGTGAGTAAAAATATGTGAGTATGGAAATATGAAAGTGTGGAAGTAGTTAAGTGTGAAAGTATGGAAGTATGGAAGTATGTAAGTATATAAGTAAGTATTCTTTTCTCACGTTGTGACAGTGTTGTGACCTCAAGTGGACCTCTGTTACCAGTGCAAAAATGTTTAGCGAAGAGTTCCTATGCGACAGCACCGCCGGCAGGTAGGTACATAGGTAAGTCGCCAAGTAAATATATAAATAGAGGTGCGTAAGTATATAAGTATGTAAGTGGATAAGTATAAAAGTATATAAGTATGTAAGTGGATAAGTATATACGTATATGTGTAAGCATGTAAGTGGATAAGTATATAAGAATATAAGTATATAAGTATATACATAAGTATGTAAGTGGATCAGTATATAAGTATATAGGTATATAAGTATATAAGTATATACATAAGTATATAAGTATATAAGTATCTAAGTATCTAAGTATATAAGTATATAAGTATGTAAGTGGATAAGTATATAAGTATATAAGTATATAAGTATATAAACATATAAGTATATAAGTATACAAGTATATAAGTACATAAGTATATAAATATATAAGTATATAAGTATATAAGTATATAAGTATAAAAGTGTACAAATAAATAAGTATTAAGTCCGTAAGTGTGTAATCACACAAGTATAAATTTATATAAGTACGTAAGTCCCTAAGTATGTAAGTATATAAGAATAAATTTATATAAGTACGTAAGTACGTAAATATCGATGTATTAAATAAAAAAACATATTTGCCATTTCCTAACCCCAATTGTAATAATTACTTGTTTTTGCAAGCATAAAAATATTTGTTCTCCCATTTGTACGCACATACTTACTTACATACTTAGATGCATGCATAAGTAAATGACGTTCACAATTTCTCTATTATTCTGTGAAATGCCCACAGGCAATCAAATGAATGACACACGCAACAAGTTTTAAATATTAAACTGCCTGCCAAATGACTTTTATAACTCAGAGAAAACAAAAACTCTTAACAGCTATGACAATGGCAATAACAAATTGTGCGTAACGAATTTGTGAACTTAATACAAAAAAACAAAAAATGGAATAGGAGCAAAAGGGATAGCCTTTGCTGTGGCAGCACTTATGGGCAGCAGAAAAATCGCTACACATAAAAAAGTTACTGCAAAGAAATGTCCCCAAACAAACAAAAAAAAAAAACAAAAACAAGGAAAAGCGAACTGCAGAGCATATAAACTCGTTATACAGAGGCATAAATAAATACATGAATAGTGCCAGCATGAAGGGCAAACTGTTGAGAAAATTCAAATTCATTGAGGCAGCTCAGCCTCAGGGTCTACTAGGCGCCCAACCTCAATTACCACTCAGCAAGAGCTGCTTTTTTCCTTAACTTTTTTTTGTTGCTTCTATGCTTTGTTAGTTCTGCATGAAAAAAATGTATGTATGTATGTGTAGGTACATATGTTTGCCATAGTTACAACCCTTTCGAGTTGAATGAGTGCCACTAGTGTGTCACATCGTCTGTGAAGGATATTTTCAAGTGTATAAACATATTTATGCATGCAGGCACGTGTTTGTGTTTGTCTGTCTGTGTGTGTGATGGCGTATTTTACAGTGACTACATAGCTTCGGTAAGGGTTACAAAAATTCAAGGGCAGCTTAAAAATTGTAATTTATGTGCCGTGGCGCACAAAATGATACGAAATATGCATACTAATACACCCATACAAACGCACATTTATGCAGACGTATTCTGATTTGTGACGGTGCACCCACGCAATGTCACTGCTAGTTTTCGTGGATTTGTTTTGAATGTCTATGATTGTGAGGGCAGCAGCTTGCTGCATGTATTAGTGGCAAGTGTGTGTGTGCATGCCCGTTCGGCGCCACGCCGTCTGCTCCTAATTGTCCAGGCGTATTAAGCTGAGTGACAGATTAATGCTGGAGGAAAAGTCGGAACGAACTATTGACCAGAATTTATATGCGGTTTTTTTGTTTTTGTTTTTTGAAATAGTAACCAGTCTGGTAGGAACTAGTTGAAGACCAATATGGAATGAGGTTTCCGAACTTATGCAAGAGGCTTTGCTGGATGGAAAATGCCATAATGCCCAATCACAGACAGATTGGGTGTGGTTTTCATATTGCGGATGATTCTGCACCGCTACGTACCGCAAATGTTGATAGCCCGCTTTTGTTGGGTATATGGCCGAGCACCTCCTCAAATTTTCAGTTTTTCGACAAATGAGAGAACATACAGTTTTGTGCCATCTCCAATTGGCAGGTGATTTTTATGAGAAGTTTTTTCATGGCACAAATAAACTTCGAAGTTTGACATTGCCTGCCGAGAGACAACCGCAGTTAGAACAAATTTCTTTAGTTAGTTTTCGAAAAAACTATGTTCAATGCTTGAAGGCAATTTTTAAACATTTTTTAAACCACTTCTAAATTTTCTGTACGATCACTGATCGATGATTGCATTTCATGGCATTTCCATGCCAAGTGTGATATCTTAGCGAAAAGTGATGCTATCGAGCCCTAAGAAGGCGAAGTGTAGTTGAATAAATAAGCTAGTCGCCCCACTCAGCATATTTAAGTGGGAAAAAATGTTCCAAGTTCGTGAGTTAAAAATAAACTAAAACCAAAACGACTTCAATTTTCATATCGCATCTTTTTTTAAATCATCTACGAACATTTTGAACGGAGAAACAGCTTTTTGAAAATTCGCTAAAGATTCTAAATATTTTTTAATTACCTTAATTTTTCCCCTAGTTTAAAATGACTTCACATTGTGTCCTCTGTGGCATCGCCAGTTATTTGCTACGTAAAAAGTAAAAATGCGAACCAGTAATGGTTTCTAAGTTACTAGTTTCGCCCCACAGCAGAAGTAGTGGATTTCCCTACCGAGATGCTTCTATTTGTCACTCACAAACTCACTAAATGCACATACATACATACGCATGTGTGTTTTATCGGGCGTGTGTAGTTGTTTTTGGCGCACTCGGAAACCCTCCGTGGTAATAAATTTCAAATTAACCCATTTTTTGTAAGTGACAAAGGGTCATATCTGCTTCGACAACTGTGCATAGTTGAGTTACTGCTGGCTACCAGAGATCAGAGGCTGTCAGTTCAACGGTACTTTGTTGACATTTGTCTGCAAGGGACTCTTCTCTGTAACTGTAGGTATGTGAGTGTGGCAAGGAGATGGAAAAGGTTTAGACAAAACCGCTTTTCACCATTCAGTAAAGCACGAACATATTTTAAATGTAAATTTGTGTGCTTGGGAGCAAAAAGTAAAAGCCTTATAATTAATAACAATTAATCGCATTTTCTCAAAAATACAAAAAATGTTTTCTCATGTGAAATGTTAGCTGGATTTGAAAAGCACATAAATGCAAAATTTTAAATGTTTTATACTTTGTTTCATAGATTCTTTTCATTAGATAATTTTGGAAATAATATTAAAATTAGAAACAGAAAGTTTGGCATCCAACAAAAATGATAAAACACTTTTCCTAAACTATTATATAATAGAAAATAAACTATTTTTTATAAAAAAAATGTAAAAAATATTATAAAATAAAACTTTTTTTATTTTATAAAATAAAACAAAGCAGCTATAAAAAATTTTTAAACACAAAAAAAAATTAATTATTTTTATAAAAGCAAAATAAAAAAAATGTTATAAAAACCTATACACAACTATGTATAAAAAATGTAATTAATTAAAATTAAAACAAAATTTATAAAAACGAACAAGATAAAAAAACAATTAAATTTTTTTTTTTAAATTAAACTTTAAGCCGTTATATGAAAAACAAAAATAAAAAAAGAAATTATAACAAACTATCAAAAAAATTAAGCTTATTTTTAAACACAAAATAAAAAAATTTACAAAAAACTCTACAAAAAAATGTTATAAAAAGCAAATTATTATAAAAAAATAAAAAATATTTTATAACTTAAGGTCTAAAGTTTTATAACTTAAGGTTATAAGTTTTAGTTAAGACATTTTTATAAACAAAATAAAAAAAAATTTCAAAAAAAAATAAAAAAAAATGTTTAAATAAAAACTAAACTATGAAATAAAAAAAACGTTATAAAAAACTAAATTTATAAACATACCATAAATTAAAAAATTATTTGAAAGAAAATTAAGTTTATAAGTTTTAGCTAAGCCATTTTTATAAACAAAATAAAAAAAGTTATAAAAATAAATAAAAAAAATGTATTAAAAACTAAACTATTTAAAAAAACGTTATAAAAAAAAATGTATAAAAAATTTTATAAAAAAAATTAATAAAACAAATTTATAAAAACAAATTAAAAAAAATTTCTTTAATAATTACAAGTTTATATTATTATAAAAGTCTGTACAAAAGCATTTTATAAAACATTATTAATTAAAAAAAATTAAAAGCTAAACTATAAAACAAAAAAGATTTTTTTTTATGGCTTTTTATTTTGTTTTTTTAATAGATTAACTTTTAATTTTTTCTTATTAATAATGTTTTATAAAATGCATTTGTACAGTATTTTATAAATTCTTTTATTTTGTTTTTATAATTTTTTTTTTTATAAAGCTTTTTAAAACGTTTTTTATAAAATTCGTTTTATTATAATTTGTTTTTTTTGTTTTTAATATAGAAAATAGTTAAATTTTTAATTAAAAATTTTTTTTTATATATTTTTAAAATTTTCTTTTATTTTGTTCATAAAAATCGGTAAGCTTTCAATTTTTTGATTAATTTTTTTTATAAAATGTTTTTGTTTATTTTTTTTTATTATATAAAAATATTTTAGATTTTAGTTTGTAATTAATTTTTTTTTGGAAAAGGTTTTTGTACAATATATTGTTTTTTTTTTAATTTGTTTTTATTATCATATAGAAAAATATTTAAGATTTTAATTTAAAAGACATTTTTTTAATTTTTTTTATAAAAGTTTTGCTTTCATAAAATTTTTTTATATAAAGGGTGGTTAATTTTTAAGGGCCGGTGTTGATTTTGAATACAATGCAATTTTTTTAGGAAATTATTGTCATTTCTCTTTATTATGCTAATACTGGTATGATTCAATTACAATTGGTACAAAATATTGGCCAAGTGGCCGCCACGACCTCGGCGGTACACCTCCATCCGATGGCCCAAATTTTCGATGACGCTGAGGCATAATTGAAGTTCTATGCCGTTAATGTGCCGAATTATCTCATCCTTTAGCTCTTGCATTGTTGCTGGCTTATCGACGTACACCTTTTCTTTCAAATAACTCCAAAGAAAGAAGTCCAACGGTGTCGTTGACGTTTAGGTGTGGTTCACATTCAACATCGGCCTATGAAATTTAACCACCTGCCGTAGCCAAATGGATTGGTGCGTGATTACCATTCGGAATTCACAGAGAGGTCGTTGGTTCGAATCTCGGTGAAAGCAAAATTAATAAAAACATTTTTCTAAAAGCGGTCGCCCCTCGGCAGGCAATGGCAAACCTCCGAGTGTATTTCTGCCATGAAAAAGCTCCTCATAAAAATATCTGCCTCTCGGAGTCGGCTTGAAACTGTAGGTCCTTCCATTTGTGGAACAACATCAAGACGCACACCACAAATAGGAGGAGGAGCTCGGCCAAACACCTAACAGAAGTGTACGTGCCAATTATTTATTTTTTATTTGTATATATAAAAATATTTAAGATTTTATTTTAAAAAACTTTTTTTTTTACTTTTTTTATAATAATTTTGCTTTTATAAAATTTTTTTATATGGGTTTTTAAAATTTTTTTTTTATTTTGCATTTAAACAAATAATTTATTTTTTTTTTTGTGTATATTTTTATATTTTTTTTTTTTTTAAAACAAAACTATTTTCAGAAAAAAACTTATAAAAAATTTTATAAGAAAATAAAAAAAATAGTTTTTGTTATAAAATAAGTTAGAAAAAGTGTTACCCTATTCATTTGTTTTTGTGTTACATTTTTTGTTTTTGATTTCAATATTACTTCCAAAAGTGTCTATGAAAAGGATCGATCGAAAATTATTAATAAAATTATTTGCAAAAAGGCTTTTGAAAATCCAGCTAACATTTTACAAGAGAGCACATTTTTTACTAATTTTATTCTTAATAATTTAAAAAAAATTGTATATATGTAGTTATTTTTCAGGTTTTTCGCTTTTACAAAAAAACAAAAAAATTGCTGAATTTTTTTCTATTTTTAATACATTTCAATTTCACATTTTTATCCTGACTGCTCTATGAACTTGCACACGCCTGGCGTTCTTCGTTTGACATCTTTTTCCTTTTCCCTACTTCCATTTCATTGGAACTCACCAGCTTTTCCTTCAAACATTCTCACATATATTTGCTCCCATAAATCGTTATCAACAAAATCTCATTTCAAATAGCGAATGGCTTAAGCACTGTTTGGGGGCAATCGATTTTTAATCGCTCGCAATCGCTGCTCACTCTTTCGCTTCCCATATTTCCTCGTCATATATTTATGTATATAGAAACAAATTCATTTTTCTTTGGTATTCAAAAGAAACTATTAAAGGCAATTTTATGATTTATAGTCACGGCATTTCATAAAATTGTATTTAATTTTTATTTTCGGAAAATAACGTCAGGAAATGTGTGTTACTCATACGCAGTGGACAACGGCAATCACACAAAGCATGCCGTATACGAGCAGCATTCAGCATTTGTTGAAGACAAAAAGAACAGATATTTCCTTCATAAAATGTTTGCAGGCTTACAGTTTTTATGACAGCTGAATAGAAAACGGCCGACTAGCCTAAGTCCAAGTATGTTAATCTTATTCGCAAAATATCGAAGACAATTTTGATTTATTTTTACTTAAAAAAGGTAAACTTGGTTGCGATTTGTCTTATATAATAATTTTTCATAATCATGTACCTAAATTAATAAATAAATAAATAATTTTTATGAAAGAATAATATTTTTTTATTCAAAACTTTTGGGAATTTTTTTCGTTTTTGAAAGGTACCCCCTCAGATTTTTTATACTGTTTTTATTTTCTTATTAGTAGCTTAGATAATGCCCAGTAATACCTGCTAGTTCCATAATTACAGTACAACTTCCTGGAGATAAATAGAAATCATACAACTGCAGGTCTCTGCATGTCTAATACCTGCACCATGAATTGTAGGAGAAATTTGGACTTGAAAATTATTGGTTTTCTACCCCGTTAATCAGTTAATTTTTTCACACAAATACTAAAAACTAAAAATGTATAAATATTAACTCGCAGCTCATTGAATTTCCCATCTGTATCGTTTTTGTTTTCATGAGGCGCTAAGATCCAAATCTATTAAGCAGAAATTTTGCGATTCGAACCCAGAGCATTTGATTGTTTTGACATTTACTTTTATTTCGTCTTCTCGACACAGCAAACTTTACATTGCAATTTTTACCCATGAAATTTTCTATCGAACGAGTCTTCCACTCAACCTGCCAGTTTAATGTCATCGCTTCGACTACCACAACAACAGTTAATATACGATAAATATTTCCTGAAGCGCTGGTCGCCTGCGCCAAATACTTGTTAGCGCCCTGTTGCGCACCGCACTTTAATTTACTTACGGCTGTAGGGATGTGCGTATTTGCTGCCACTCAAAGTTGGGCCAACATCGTCTTCTTGTCACATAAAGTGCAAGCACTTGAAGAAGCATTTTAACTAAGCATCTGTTTCAATCTGATTGGAAGTGCTTAAGTGTACCTCAAGTATTTTGCTTGCAGATCGATTTTGTGCTGCGTCCACACAGCGACTTGTCTAGTGCTGGCTTAATTTGTGCTGGCCATGGTGGAGCATAAAACAGCTCCTTCTGGTACGCATTTCGATTCGCACGCATTGATTTTGTCCCTCCTTAAGCTGATAGCAAAGCAACTTAAAGCGAGGAAATCTGAGCCAACTTCGAAGTTGCCAATTCCACTCAAAATTTCCGCTACACCCTGCACAGCCGCCACTTTACAGCATTCTCTCACTTCATTTGCTGCCAGTAAAATTTTATGATTTTTCTACTTTTTCTACTTACGAAAAACAGTATTTGGGGTTTCACTTCTTTGCGGTATTAAAAATATTTTACTTTCGTATTTCGCTTACTTACTTTGCTTTTGCTGTAATTTTTATCACAATTTTACTTGTCATTTAGAGGAAATACCCAGAAGTTGGCAAGGATCGGAAAGGAACGCCGCTAGCCAAATGAAATGAAGTGAAGTGAAAAAGTCGTTTACCAAATTTCAATGCCGTAAGGCATTAAGCTCAATTAAAATTACTCTGAGGCAAAGCTAACCAGCTGCTTTGAGTTTTGCTTAACTGTATTGCGGAGAGTGATTAGAGCGAAGGTGGTGAGAGAAGAGTCTTTGGCGAGTAGTTAAGTGATGTAATGCTGGCATATTTTGTGGCATATAAAATTTTCAATTCCATTTTCATTAATGCATTGCAAGCCAAGCGAAATGAGATTTCTAACTTTGATGCCGCACAGTGGGAATTTGGTAAATTCGCAAAGAGGAAAATGTAAGCTGAATTTTAGTTGATTAAAAAATGAAAGATGTAATGAAACTTGTTGGCAAATTGAATTTTTATGGCATTAGTAGATGCACATATACATACATACATACAGATGCGTGGGTAAATACGTAGATGTGAGTTTATTAGAGAAAAATGTAGTGCCAAGGAACTGCGGTGTCACAATGTTGAAATCTTGATAACTTAATGATAGTCACTCTAAAGGTGGCATAATTACAAATCTCCAGATGGCAACACAATTTAGTAATTTATTCAATACTAATATTTTTTTAATTTAACAAAAAATAAAGCAGCACAAAATTTTGATTATCTGATTGGAACAGAAGAACGACCAGATAGATAGTCTTGAAAGACTTTAGTTTTGTCGGCGCCTTTGCTGCTTTTTGGATGACGCCCATATAAATTCATATTTGTAAATAACAAGCCTGAAATTATCAAGCAGGTTAGGTTAGGTTGTAATGGTTGCCCAGAGAGTGGGCGCACTTGGACGAACGGAGTTTGGTTCATCCTTTGTGATACCATCGCAAGGGGGGAAAAGAGGTGAAGGAAAAAAGAGGTGAAGGAAAAAAACAATAGTCCGAAAAGGAGTGGGGTTTTGAGTATTTATGGACTATGAACGGTGACTAATTTGCGGTTGTGTTAGCCGTTTTGTGCTGCTGATGAAGTTCATCAGATTTTTGATATCAAGACCTGCTATATCAGCCGGCGCAGAAAAGAAGTGAGAATCAAGATGCTTAAATCTTAGTCCCGCGAGAGCGGCAATTCAAATTATTATGTTTTTTTTGTTTTTCAGATAATTTTTTATTCTTAAAATGAGAATTCAATTGCGTACAATTTTGACTACAGTTTTGTGTTTAGCGTCAATAATATTTAAAATTTTGCCTAACTTTTTTTTTTTGTATTTTGTAATGCTGGTTGAAAAATATATGAAATTGTTTTAAAAAATTGTAACAATATTTCCCAAAGCTAGTTTGTGTTATAAAATGTTGTGTATATCAAATGCAACAATGCATTTATGTTTTGTTATAATTTCAAAGTAGACATAATTTATTTCAAATATCTATGCAAAAATCAGCTATGCGTATTTACAAAGCAAAAATGTGAATAATAAAATATATGGAAATTTTTTGATATATAAATTTTGTGAAAACAAACAGCAGCATTTACTACGAATACCCAATCCAACGATATTTAGCAACAAGTAAACAAGTAAACATAGGTATATACATAGTGCAAAACATAAACATTTTTGTTGTTATTTTTCATTAACTTTTTTTTAATTTTTTATACATTTTTTTTTTGTGAAAAAAAAAAATTTTGTTTTTGATAATTTATTTTTTTTATATATTATTTAGTTTTTTTATTAAAAAATTTGTTTTTTATCAAAATTATTTTTTTATCAAAATTTGTTTTTATAATTATTTTTTTTATATTTAGTTTTTTTATAATAATTTTTTTTTTAATCAAAATTATTTTTTTATCAAAATTTGTTTTTTATAATTATTTTTTTTTATATTTAGTTTTTTTATAAAAAAAATTTTATTTTATCAAAATTATTTTTTATCCAAATTTCTGTTTTATAATTATTTTTTTTATAAAATTTTTTTTTTTTATAATTACAGTACCTGACCGCTGGCATTTTTTCTGAAAACGTCAAGTATCAGGTAAAATTTTCAATCTAATTTGGGTTTTTCCAAATAAAAAAGGGTATTAAGGGGTTTTAACCTGTTCTTAGATGTTTTTAAGAATTTCCGGTCAATTGCCCTGCGACATTTAGAAAAGGATCAGTTTTTTTGCTTATAAGTGAAAAATTAAGTGTGCAAGTGCGAATTTATTCGATCTTGAGTGAGGAGCATAAAAAAACTAATTGAGACCGTCTGAAAAATGAAAGAATTGAAAAATGAATATTCATATAATATATCGTCCCCTTAGTATAAGAATAGCCTATCTGCTATGTTGGATTCTCCATCGTCGATTTTATATGTGGTCAAAATTTTGTCAAATTCTAGTTCCACAAAGTGGGTCAAAATGTCAGTCAAAAAATAATAAATATTTACAGACATAACGAGATTTGACAAAACTTTCGACAAAAAGTTTGAAATTCATTTTCTCAAAACATCAAAAAATGTATAGGCTATTTTAATACTAAGGGGACGATATCTAAAATATAACAACAGTAAGTCCAAAATATACACATCTTTAGAATTTGTCACGTGGATTATCCTTTATTTTTCAATTTAACCAGTTTTTTATGTAGAAAACGGGCCGAAAGTCGGATTTGACATCGGGACAAAAGCACCAAATCGCAGTTCTTTGGAATATCCAAGGCGTCTGTGGTAAATTTTGCCAAAAAGTTGAAAAATACCAGCAACGTTTTAGCGGTAACTTCAAACAATCGCCAAAATTGTCGCCGAGAATGCATCAGCTCAACCAGGCAGGATCCCAAAATCATCCATCATCTCTGGAACAGAAATGCTTCAAGTCGGATGATTTTAAGAGAGGTTCAGGAATGTGGAGTAAATATTTCGGAATGAACGTTACGACGATGCTTATACGAAAATGGACTTTTTTGCAGACGACCAGCAAAAAAGCCAAAACTGAACTGCGAAATCGGTGGAAACTTTGGGCACAACTTCACAGGCACTTAGACGTGAAATATTGGAAAAAAGTAAGTTTAAAAAAAAACATGTTTTTACTTTCTCAAATAGCAGTAGTAAGAAGATGTGCATATTCACACCTTTTTCTGGTTGTGTTTTTCTGCTTACCTCACAAAAACAGCACATTTTGTTCACAGAAGAGCCGGAGAACGATATTCTGAAGATTGTGTGCTTCCAAGGGTCAAACCCCTCCCCACTCCCCCCAGTGGTATGGTTTGGGGCTGTATAACCTCAGAGGGACCAGGTCCGCTACATTTTGTTGAGGGAACAATACGCTCTGTCCAGTACGTGGTGGGGCTGGAAAACGTTTTGATGTCATATTTAGAAACCCTGAAGTGTCGTGAAGAGAGACGAATACACCTTTATGCAAGATGGAGCTCCATGTCACACATCCAAGATGAGCATGAATTGTCTGAGTTCAATGGAAATAATGGCCTGGCAATTCACTGGAGCTTAACCCCATCGAAAATTGTTGGACATACCTCAAATCGGCAGTATACCAGCGGAATACGTGGCCACAATACAACAGCTTAAGGAAAACATCGAAGATGTGTGTTATAATGACCAAAATCTTAAGACGAAGACAACACAGTGCGTAGCCAGTATGCCTCCACGAATTGCGGCCGTCTTAACAGCAGGGGGAGGAGCCACGAAATATTAGTTTAAAATAAATATTTTTAATGCAAAAATGTCAAGAAGCTTTTAATAAAAACAAATATGTAATTTTTTTTAAATACTTTAAAACCGTTTGCTCTTTATTCGGTCTCAAAGCCATTGGTTGGGTTGGTTTAAGGGTGACCCCGCATCGGAGTGCCACATAGTCCGCAAGTTGGGTCCGTTGTGTTGCCCTAGAGCTCATTATGTTATATGATTTCCCCACCTAACCGAGATTTTTATTGTAGATTTTGGTCAAAGATATTAATTCGTTTCGAGAATTTGATGAGAGATTCGATTTTCAGGTTCGAGAGTACTGAAAGATTGTCAATTGTTGGAGAGCCTAGAAGAGCGAGTCGACTTCTGGCTAGACCGGGACAACTGTACAGCAAATGTCTGCTCGATACTTCCTCATCTTCGTCCTCTCAGTATCTGCACAGGTCGTTTTGAGGAACCCCGAGCCGACGTGCGTGAGTGCCCAAAAGGCAGTGGCCGGTGATAAGAAATATTATATGCCTTAGTTCGTGTTTCGAAAGACTTATAAGGGTTTTTGTGTGTTTCAGATTGTAGGATGGCCAGATTTATCTGGTCGTAACGCAAGTAGTTTCCACTCGCCACCTCCGATCAGCAATGCTGTGAAATTCTCGATCAATGAGCAATTTACATGTTGAGAGCGGAATGTGGATTGTGGGTAAGTTACTAACATTTGATTGTGGAGCTCCAGCTCTTGCGAGCTCATCAGCTTTGCAGTTACCTTCGAATCCACTGTGACCCGGTATCCAGATAACTTGGACAGAATTCTGAACACTTATCTCGTTAAGAGATAAGAGACAGGATCGAACCACATCTGAGTGGGTATAAGAGGAGCTGAGTGCTCGAACGGCCGCTTGACTGTCGGTGAAAAATCGGATATCCTCTAGTGATATTCTATTTTCTAAGAGAGTTTTCGCAGCATACCAGTAGTCGGGTAATTTAAATGTAGATTGATGTGAGGGGAATTGGAAAAGATTCCAAATCCCACTTTGCCGTCTTGTTTTGAACCATCTGTATATATAATCAGAGGGCCATCGATTTCGGTTAGATTTGTCTTCAATTCTTCCCTAGTTGGGAGTGAACAGAAGAATAGCAAGGGTGGTGATGGAAGACTTACTCAAAGCCATAAATATGTAATTTTTATCATCGGTCATAATTCAATGGCCAGATACTGTATTTTTTTATAATTTTTTTTTTTTATAATATAATAATTTTCTTTCTCATCGGTCATAATTCAATGGCCAGGTACTGTATTTCTTTAAAAAAAAAATTGTTTATAATAATTGTTTTTATAATAATTTTTTTTATAAATTTTTGTTTTTTAATATTTTTTTTTATAATTAAAAAAAAAAATTAAAAAAAATATTTTTATTAATAATTTTTCTTTGAAATTTGTTTTTATAATTTGTTTTATTTTTTAATTCTTTTTTTTTTTTTTTTGGCATCCCACTACAACCAATTTCTGAGTCAGTAATGCATTGCAAACACACTTTTCCGCTACTACAACACTTGCATTTGCAGGGCAAAATTTTTAATGGATTTTTGTTTTTTTAATAATATTAAAGTAATATTTTAAAAATATTTTTATTAATCTTTACATTTAACTATTAGTATTTGTAGTTTAGATATATATATATATGGTATATTTGTACATTCTTTAACGCTTATCTTTTAAAATCAAGAATGCTGTTCCTTGCTAAGCAACCAACACTCGCAAATTTTAGCATTCAAAAATATTTTTTGCAACAAACTTGTTGATATTTCTATTTTTAATCTACACAAAAATCATTGCTCATTCACTTGCGCTATTTTTTGTACAAAACAATATAAATAATTCTATGTTTTCCATTTTACTTTCAAAAAATATGCAGCGTACAATTTATGCAGCATTTCCGGGGGGACGCTAAGGTAATGAAAGTGGGGTATTCTAATTTCGACAAAAAAAAAAAGATTAAAAGTTATTTAACTAATTTGCATGCAGCATCCGCTAGTTGGTTATTGTATTTCAAGAAAACAACTTAAACGCGTTTTAACTGCTAATTTATCTATGAAAAGAGCGTGCTTAGAGAGAGACACAGAGACAGAGAGAGAGATAGTGAATATTAGATGTGACACTACATGCCTCGCTGGTTGTACACGTAACGGGATACGTCAAGCGTTCTAGTAAATATGCCAAATATGGGTCAGCTGACTCAGCTACCTTCACGCTTCTCCTCTTCTAGTAGGCCTGCAACGGGATGCCTCAGTTTAACCCACTGCGCTTACATTTATTCCACGGCAACGCAGCAGAAGCGTAATTTGATTTACCTCACCTCAAAAATTGATTGCAATTGGATGCAGTGTGGAAAATATTTTTTTTTTTGTTTGTTTATTTGATATAACAATAAAGTTTTAAGCAAGTGTGGTGTGTATTTGTTTTTTTTTTTCTAATTTTTTTTTTGATATTTTTTTGTAGCTTTTTTTAAAGTGTTTTTTTTTTTGTAATTTCAATTTTTTTTTTCTTTTTAACAACGAACAACAAGTAAAAAACTAATAAAATTTGTAGTCTTTTTTTTTTTGTAGTGATTTAAAACAACGACAACAACAACGAATTGGTGCTGAATTTTCTTACTTTGGCGAGTGACTTTTTGGGTAGCTCACGTGTGGCCGGTGCGGTTGTTGGTGTGCCGCGCTTATTGCTGCGATTTTTCTTTAACACGATTACACGCATTTTGACGGCGACCACGAAGACGAAGACGGAGACGACAACGAAGGTGAAGGAGACGCGTAATTACGGAAAAGGCGAGCGGGTTTTTTTTTTGTTTTTTTTAGGAGAATTAATAGCAGCGATTGCTTTCGATTTGGAATAGTTTTTAATTAATGATGTGCACTGTTGTTAAATTTTTAATTTTTTATTTTTAATTTATTTTTTAATTTTTAATTTTTATTTGCAGCTTTTTCGGGTTTATTTTTTTGCGATTCACTGCAACTTCATTTATTTTATTTCAGCTTTTTTGCTGAATCGCATAATTCACGTAAGCATATTTTTATTTGTTTTTTGTTTCAAAGCGCAATCTTTGAACTTTAAATTTTTGAGCAAAAATTTATTTGTTTTTTCTAATTTTTCAACATGATATCTCTTTTTGATAATGTTTTTTTTAATAATAATTTTTTTTTTTACGTTTTGCTTAACATTTTGGTTTTTCTTTGTTTATCATTTATTACTATTATTTTTAAATTATTATTTTTTATAAATGTTTTGCTAAATCTTTTATATAACTATTGGCTCTTATGAATTTGAAATATCAATGAATTTTTCAAATCAATGAATTTTTATTTTTTAAGTAATTTTTTTTTTTTGTCGTTACTTATTTTTTTTATATTTTATTTTACTTTTCTGTTGTTGTAAATACCACTATTTATAATTTATTTGTGCGTGTTTCGTTAAATTTCATTAATGTTTAACTACATTAGTTGCATATCTAAATATTACCAAGTAAATGTAAACTGTAGTTTTAATTGCAATGCATTTTATTTGCTATGGATTTTTTATTTCCAATTTTATTTCAATTTTTATTATTGTTTCTATTTTATTTCTCTTTTTTCTATTTTATTTCTATTTTTATTTTTAGTTTTTGTTTCTATTTTTATTTCTCTTTTTTTCTATTTTGATTTCAATTTTTTTTTCTATTTTTATTTCTATTTTATTTCAATTTTTTCTTCTATTTTTCTTACTATTTTTTATTTCTATTTTGTTTCTATTTATGCTGCTTTATTTTTTTAGCATAAAACAAAGTAGCTCTTATTAATAATTAACTTTAATTTCATCAACATTTTCAATCAATTTGTATGCCTTTTCTAGCCTTCATTTGCAATTTCAATTTCCGTAATTCAACTTTTGGAAATCAATTTTTTGTTTTTTCATAGACGTCGTTGACATTCAAATTTTCAGCGTTGATTTGATAAAATAATATTTACATTTTTCGCAGCTTTTCGAACGAATTAGTTTGCTTTGGTTGCAATTTTTCACAAAAATATATTTACAGTATTTGTGTGTGTGCGTGTGCGTAATCAATTCTTTGTTTTGTGCTAGACGAGTAGCTGTTAAATTAATTTAAAAGATTACTCCAATTGCAGTTTTGCTTTCAATTGTCTGTAACGTAAATTTTTGAAAAAAAGTTGCAATATTGAATAATTTATCGCTATTCGCTACATACAAATCAATCTGGATGAATGGCCAGTTAGCGGTTTCTTGTGGAATCATAGGTGGGTTATTTTGACACTGATCGACAATGTCAGCTACTTTCCGTGCGAAATGTGGGCATGAAAAACAATGTTGCACACAAAAAGGATCTACATACTCGCAAAAAAAGATGAAAAATAAGTTTAACAATTTTTTTTATCCGAAATTAATAAAATTAGAAGAACGAAATTCGAGGTTGTGGTGGTGTGGATACTCGTCCCATTATACATCCTCGTCCTAATATATTTTATTTATTATTGAGATAACTAATTATAATGGGAAAAGGTACTGTCTAGCAAACAATTCCTGCGCATATATTTTAAATTTTGTTTTTTTTTAATTCTAACAGCAAATTTTTAAGAATACTCAATGATAAAAAAATAAAAAAAAAATTTTTTTCTACGATTCAGAATTGCTTTTGTATAAAGGGTTTCCCAATAACAGGTGTTATCTATCGCTATCGACAGATGATTAACGATTTTTTATGACCGGAATTGGATGGTATTGATCTGGACAACGATTATTTTCAACAAGACGGCGCTACGTGCCACACAAGCAACGAAACCGTTCATCTTTTACGGGAAAAGTTTCCGGACCGTGTTATCTCTCGAAGTGGTGATCATAATCGGCCACAGGGATCTTGTGACTTAACACCTTGTGACCTCAAGGATGGAATTCGTGAGGCTATCGAGGACATAGGGCAGCCACTTTGCAATTCGGTTATGGAAAATTGCATGAAAAGGATATTGTCCTGTAAGCGTGGTCGTGATGGTCATTTGCCTGATGTTAATTTCCACTATGAACGGCATACCTTCTTCTTTATAATGAAATAAACATCTCACCATTTATATTAAAAAATTGAATTTTTCTTTGAATATTAAAATAATAGATCTTATTGGCATTTAATTAATAGCATTTTCTCTCGATTTATTGCTTATTTTAGAAGGGAAAAGGCCTATTAGTCTGACCCCATTTCTCCTGAAAATGTTGGAGAAGATTTTTGACACAAACATTAGAGACGCAATTGCACCCGACGAATTATCCCAGGCTCAGCACGCTTACACTAAAGGCAGATCTACTGAAACTGCAGTTCACTCACTTGCACTAAACATAGAAAAGGCATTAGAATATAAGGAGTATGCTCTAGGAGTATTTCTAGATATATCAGAGGCCTTTAACAACGTGACAAAAGATGCTATTTTAAATAGCAAGGAGTCACTTAGTGTGCAACCCGCAAGAAGATAAGAACAGAGTGGAACGATACAGCATCACAAAATATGTATGCAGAGGTATTCCGCAAGGTGGGGTACTATCACCGCTATTATGATTGCTTGTAGCAAATGAAATGCTCAAGAAACTTGACGGAGGGGCACCAAAACTAGTGGCATATGCCGATGACACAGCTATAGTAGTTACGGGAAAGTACCTGGACGCCATCAGTAATGTGATGAACAACACACTTAAAACGGTACACCAATGGACATCTCGCGCAGGGCTAGGGATAAACGCGGAAAAAACGGACATGGTACTTTTACCAGAAAGTACAAGGTCCCGGCGAGGAACTTTCCGAAGCCAGG
The DNA here is from genome assembly GCF_028408465.1 of Anastrepha ludens. NCBI lineage: Eukaryota > Metazoa > Arthropoda > Insecta > Diptera > Tephritidae > Anastrepha > Anastrepha ludens. The sequence goes on along the minus strand of NC_071502.1, from coordinate 22,424,359 downwards.
CAACAACGAACTACTTCTCAAAGATCATGCGAGGTACCTCGGATTAATACTAGACAGTAAATTGCTGTAGAAGCACAATGTTGATAAAAGGATGATAAAGGCCAGTAATGCGTTGTACGCATGTAAGAGAATGCTGGGCGTTACTTGAGGACTATCACCCTCTCTGATGCATTGGTGCTACACGGCAGTAGGTAGACCGATACTGATGTTTGGTGTGCTAGTATGGTGCATTGAAGAAAACTGATATACTTAATGCCACTGGAAAAGAGGAGCGATGAAAACCACTCCAACGGCGGTGCTGGAAATAATACTCACTACAACAGTACTGATTTTAGATGAGAACGTGAACGTTTTTCAACGCCCGAAGAAGCTGTTGAAGCCTTCAAACAGCTCGTTTTGGGGGTATCCACTTCTGAGTGACGAAAGTGCTTTGAAAACTATTTCGCAGATGAGTATTGAAGTTTCTTTTAATTAAAAAAGCCATTTCCATTAATTTTTTGCTGCTTCTTCAGTATTTGGTGCAAAGTATAAACGGCAAACCTCGTAGTTAGCTTTAATATAGTTTATACAGTACAAAACCTGAAGCACTAAGTTACTGGATGCGTTTATCCCGCCTACATGTACGGGGAACGCTGCTGGAGCGACAGTCATTGGCCGTGTATACTTGTAAGCCCGGGTGGTGCCGGTAACATAGAACCGACCGTCTGAAGAATCTGCTAACTCCTTCAGTTTCATGAAATAATATCTCGTTAACAGGGGTTTGAAAACTACCCAGAACAGTTAAGTAGCTTTGGATGAAACAATCAAGATTTAAGAAGCGAAAATGTCATGTCTTTCCATAAACTCAAAAAGGTTTGCAGCTGTCATCCCTTCAAGTCATTCAACTTGCAGAGGCCTAGAAAACTGCAAATTATATTCCCAAAATAGTAATTGAAATAAAGATTTTAAAAACTCAGAGGTTTGCCGCTTCATTTTCAGTAGACCAGTGCGATTGGAACATTTTCTAATAATACAAACGAAAAAATATTGATTTCCCTTCAACTCGTTAAAGGCATTCCATTCAACTTGCAGAAGTCTAGAAAACTTCAAATTGTGTTCCTAAAATAATAATTGAAATTGAAACTTTAAAAATGGCCAGGCAAGAAGCACCGAGAGATTTGGGAACTGCTAAAACATCCAGGCTAAAAAGCCCATTGAATTCGTAACTCTGGAAAATATAGTAAAAGGGTTGATTGTGAAGGAGCAGAGGAGAAAAGTAACAGAGAAAACGAGATGATGTAGAATAGACTAAAAATAATAACTAAATTTCACAATTTTCCAATTTTTCACTTCACACTTTTAAAGAATTTCTGGTCACCACTTTTATTCAGAAACCGCTAAATGGCCAAACACAATTAAAACAGTACTAAAGCTGAGTTAGGCTTCACTGTGTTTTTTTTTTTTTTGGTTGTTTGTTAAGTATTATTTTTGTTTTTTTCATTAAAATCCCTCAAATTCGCTTATTTGTTATTTGTAATCGAAAGTTTTTCCCATCTTCAGCAGCAGGAAAATTATCCAAAAAGTTAGTAGTATCGAAAAAAAATAAGAATTCTATATTAGCGTGTGTTTTACTACATTTACTGGTGATTTTAGCGTTGCACTAGCGATTAAGAGGTGACAGCAAAAGTAGCTGCAGATTTAGTATTTAAAGTACAAAGTAGTGGAAGCAGAGGCGTATTTTGTGGTAGTAGTTGTAAACTAAGTGGAAAAATCTCTAGTAAAAAAATTATTTTACTTACATTAAATGGAAAATATTATTTTAATGGGCTTGCAATTACGCTTTTTTCAATGGCGCTAACGTTACGTGTTTATACTTTTTGCTGTATTCCGATGGTTATTTTTTTATTTTTTTTAATTGTTTTCTCCTTTTTTTCGGGTAGTGATACACTTTTTTCTCAAAACTTGCACGTCGTTACAGTTGAATGGGCAAATTAACTATTAGAAAATATTATACATTTAATTTCACGCGTATTGAGAGAGTTTTTCAGTAAATATTTTTCTTTATTATTTTTTTTTTGCTGTTTCACTTGGCTGAGGAAAGCGCGTCCAACCACTTTGATTATCCTTATTTTGTGTATTTTTTGTTGTTATTTACTTCTTTGTTAATTACTAGTTTGATAAAAAAATTTCTATTTTATTTATCTACTTTTATCAAATATTTTGTTTTTTTTATTTTCCTATCACAGCTTTTGTTTTTTTTAAGAAATTATACAAATGCCCAAACTCTCTCTTTTTTTGCTGTTTTTGTGCATACTGACGGTAGTTGTTATTTACGACCGAGGCCTCTTTTTAAGCTAATAACTTGTCAGTAAGTAAAGTAGTTATATTTGGTCAAACATGAAAAACTTTCACTTAACTTTAAAAAAAAAAAAAAAAATTTTTGTTTTTTGCCGAAAATGTTGTCCCACAAATGTCGAACAGTCTTATATTAATCGTTGAATTCAAAATTTAGCTACAGTTACAGAAAAGTGCTGTTTAACTATTTTTTGCGAATTATACTGCTTTTTGACTGAAAAATGTGAAACACAGATGGCGCTCTAAGCAATAAGAAGGCGTTGTTCTAAGCAACGACAGGTGGGAATCCCACTATTTAGAACTGGTAGCGGCAGGCTAATCCACTAACCTGTCAGAAATCAAAATAGATTAACTAAACCAACACAAGGCCCAATACTCCCGAGGGGAGTGAACAAGGAAAAAAAATGTCAAAACTTGTGTCACTTTTCACACAATCGGTGCTTTATGCTGTGAAAGAGACTCCTCAGAAACTCTAAGCTTAGTTTTCCAAGCATCTTCCAAGTGGAGTTGTATGCCATCTGTGCATATGCAGAAAATAGCTGAGGCAGGAACTTCCGGAATGAGCGAATCGCCATACGGAGAGACAGCCAGGTGGCACTCAAGGCTTCATCATACTGTGAGATTACGTCCTTACTGGGTTTTGAGTGTATCGAGACAATACTCCAATACACCTTCTCCTTGAATCTGTCACTGAAGCGTGGAGAAGGTTGAGACATCTCGACCAACTGCAGCCAAAAGAAACACACATATGCTCTGTCCAACCCAGCTCTATCCTGAGTTGAATAAAGGAACTGAGTCTGGATGAGGTACTGTGATGAGTTAAGGGGCACAAAAGACCACAAGGTCGAAGCGCAAACCTCCTATAAATCTAAAATCTAAGAATCCCTAAGCTATTTTCTTGAAGTAGTCTCACCCTAATTTTCATATATAGGTATAAATTTTTGGTGGGAAAATCGCCTTAGATACTTTAGGACATAATTATTTACGTAATTTTTGATTGATTCGGTAGCGTGACGTCCAAAACTTAGCCCTTTTCGAGATATTCGATTTTAAAGATTATTAAAAAAAAAAACATTTTTTTCCTTGTGCGTCCACTTTTTTAAAAGTGAACTCAGTTAACCAATTTTTTTCCTGTTTTCAGTTAGAGTGTGAGTCAATTAACAAAAATCATCAATCAAATTTTCATCAAGTTCGGGCAGTTAAAATGGATGCCACTTAAAGTTTTCAACTTTCGATTTTTCACCAAGTGTTTCCAACTTCACGTCATAACAAAATAAATTGTTCTACGGAAACTACTTCGCAAAAAATTTTTAAAACTAGTATACCCTTCTAGCTATCCGAAATTCTCCGAGGATCAATTTTCTTGAACACTTTAACGCTCTAGCACTTTTACAAATTTTTCCCAGAAAAGTAACAGAACAGACAGAATTTTGAGTGAACTACTTTGAAGGATAGGTGAAATGGTTGAATTACAACTCGTGTACGCGCTAAGTACCACTGAAGTGGCGCTTCTATTCCATTATGAGATCTTGATTGGGCAGATATCTACAGTCAAACAGAGCTATTGATGCAATGGAGAAGGTTGATGGAATTTCATTTGGAGCACTGCGCTAGACTGTCGAAAAACGCAGCATCCAATCCCGAACATTTACAGAGAAAGCGCTCAATAGCTGCCTTCTCTGAAAAGTTTCTCACAACTTCGGTGGGTAAATGGAGAGCCTAATTGGTAAACCTTGATCATCTAATGATTGACAAATGCAGCTACGAGTTTGGAAATTGAACAATTGAACGGCATGGAGTCCCCAAAACTCTTTGCATCCTTCTTCTATTATACTATGGCCAAAGGGCTTTCTAAATAGCACATAAAGGAATGGAGCTCCATCCCTTCTGTGCTTTCCCGAGAAATAAGTTATGCGATTCCGCTTTAAAAGCAGTTCGGGGGATGCCTATAACCGGGTAGGATATCTCTGGGATCAATTCAGTCGTCTCCTTCCTGGCAATCTCAACAGCAATTTCTTTTCCCTCTATGTTCCTATGTCCTGGAACTCAGATCAGAGAAATGTGACACATATCAGAGAAATGTTACCTGCACAACCAAGAGATTTGATCTCCTCCATACAGGAGCTGACCAGTTTGCATCTGCACTATTCCATCATCAGTGCCTTGATCGCAGTTTGACTATTGGAAGAAAATGATAATATCTCCATAGCTCCCACGGTCCCATAATCGCAAAGACTTCCGTCTGAAAAACACTAGCGATATTCGGCAGTTTTACGGAAATATACTAGATAAATTGGCTGATGCAGAGAAAACCCTTGCTACGACTCCTAATTCCATCTTGGAGCGTTCAGCGTGAAGACAGTGGTACTAGCCTCCAAGTTAATCAATTTTTGCGTCCCCAATTTGAAGAGGATGAGATAGGTGACATTTGATTTGAAGAAAAAAAAAGATCTACATACATGCCCCATAGCCAACCTTACATTCGGTCGGAAGAGTGAACTGCAATTTGCCTCCATTAGATCGCAAAGGAGCACAGCTAAGGACAGTTGTTACGCAACTATTTGAAATTTCTGTGTGCAAATTAAAACGTGGGACTGACACAATTCGTTGGTGTGCATTCAACAATTATTAAAGGAGAGTTTCTACTCTACGATGTGCCTTTCGACGCTTTTTTTAGCAAAACAATAATTTTTCTCTTTTTCTTCAATTTCGCAATTTTACGTACGTTTTACAAGAGCAAAAAAATCATTGTTAAAAAGGGACTGTTCTTCCACTTATCCTAACCCTCCGTTGGGCACCAGAGGCATACTTTTCGGGCCAGACTTTTTCGACTTTGAACGTTGAATTTAGCTTTTTTCGGGATCCCTACAAAATGCTGTATATCAAAATTCTTTTCGTACGAAATACTGTAAATTAACGTAACAAAATTCTGCAGTGACAAAATTGTGTATTGACGAAATTCTGTCCTGACGATATTCTGGACTGACAAAATCCTGTATTAACAAAATTCTGTATTGAAAAAATTTTGTGTTGAGATCGACGCAAAAATACGGTGGATTGCGTAGCCGGAGTTGGACTGATGACGGTTATTTTTTTGAAGCGCGGCCGAAGGCCGCCCACGCGAAAAGGAGTCTTACGCAAAAATACGGTGGATTGCGTAGCCGGAGTTGGACTGATGAGCGTTATTTTTTTGAAGCACAGCCGAAGGCCGCCCACGCGGAAAGAAGTTCTACGCAAAAATACGGTGGATTCTATCGAACTGAAGAAAAAAGTGCGCACTTTTTTTATAAAATTTGTTGAATTTCTTATCATTTACTTACAGCATTTCGTCAATACAAAATTTCGTCAATACAGCATTTCGGCAATACAAAATATTTTTTACAGAATTTTGAAATACAGAATTTTGTATACAGCATTTTGTAAACAGAATATTGTATCATACAGCATTACGTACCCAACCCGCTTTTTTTATTGTAAAGGGTTTTCCAATAACAGGTGTTACTTTAAAGGGGATTGCGCTATCGAGAGATGATTCACGATTTTTTATGGCCGGAATTGGATGGTATTGATCTGGACAACGTTTATTTTCAACCAGACGGCGCTACGTGACACACAAGCAACCAAACCATTAATCTTTTACGGGAAAAGTTTCCGGACCGTGTTATCTCTCGAAGAGGTGATCACAATTGGCCACCGAGATCTTGTGATTTAACACCTTGTGACTTTTTTCTTTGGGGTCACGTGACAGAGAAGATCTACGCCAATAACCCAGGGTCGATTCAAGACCTCAATGGTGGAATTCGTGAGGATATCGAGAACATCGGGCAGTCACTTTGCAATTCGGTTATGGAAAATTTCATGAAAAAGATATTGTGCTGTAAGCGTGGTCGTGGTGGTCATTTGCCTGATGTTATTTTCCACTATTAATGGCATACCTTCCTCTTTATAATGAAATAAACAATAACCCCTTCAGATTGAGTTTGCTAAAATTTAATTTTCTATCGACTTACAACCTTTTAAAAAGGAGTCTCGAACAGGACGAAAAAAAGGTAAGACCCGTGTGCCCGTGTGTTTAAAAAAAGGTGTCCAACGGAAGATTAAATAATTCTGGTTATAGTCACCCCAACTTTGAGTTCAAATGCTTCAAATGAAAATTTCTAAATTTGCACAGGTTTCCTTATCATCTGAATATTTCCGAACTGAAGTATGGATTATTTCTTACTTATTTAATAATTTTTTTCTTGTTTTTGTATTTTTGTTTTTTTTTTTGTATTGTTTTCAAATACCGAAGCACACAATTTTTACCTGATTCCTAATAAATATTTACCGCTGTTTTATTGTTTTTTTTTCTTCTACCTTAGTTTTGTAGTCTTATTCATTAAATTTTTTCTAACTACACTTAACTAAATTTTATTTCATTTTGATAGCTGCTGAAATACGACACAAAATTGAATGTAATTTAATAATTTTTTACACAAATTCCCAAAAACAAAACCCAAAATTGCATTCACCGCCTACAAACGCACGTACACGCATTAACAAGCACTCATTTATGACCGCAAACACTTCGCTGATTGCAACATTCGCACGGTGCACGCGCCTAAAAGTAGACTCAAAAAACACTGCTGGTAGGCCGACTTGAATTGATTGAGTAATGCATTAGCAGCGAACAACAGCAGCGAATGGGCAGCGTGAAAATGTTTCATTCACAAAATTCACTTCCGCGTACGATTGGGCAGCGCACGTTTTTCCTGTGTCAATTTTGTCCAGCTACCTATGTATGTGTGTGTACGCGTATAGGCAACTTGGGAGCAATTGCATTGGCTTTGGACCACAGCAAGCTTTGTGACACGCAAACTTGAATCGAATTACCGTTTTCCGTTTTTCCGTTCGAAATTCACTCGAATTGACGCAGCACGTGACTGACTGTGCGGCCTGTAACGCCTTTCGTTTTTATATTAACTCAAGTAAATGTTGCAGCTACAGCGCTGCATTGCTCGGTTTGCACTTTGTGTATTTGTTTTTGTTTTTTATTTTTGCCCATTTCATTTCAATTCTTCATTCGCCTTTTTCAAACTTGTTTTGCATTCGGTAATGTACGAACAATTTTCTCCGTTGTTAACGTGAAAAATTTTTGCTGCCACATTTCACTGTTAGAACTCACTGTTACTCAGCGGTGAGCAAATGTGCTCTTGTTACCACGCTAACTCGCTCAGCAAACAATGAGTCTCAAGCAGAGTGGCTCTCTCTCTGTTGTTACTTCACTTACTAGCGCTCCCTCGCTCTCTCTCTCTCTTGTTAGTTCAGTTACTAGCACTCTCTCACTCTCTCTTGTTACTTCACTCACTAGCGCTCTCTTGCTCTCTCTCTCTCGTTCTCTCTATGGTCCTTTATCTCTGTTTTGGGCGTTTATGCTCACACTTTCGCTTCACTGCACCTCGATTCACTTCACTGCGCTCTGTGACTGGTTGGTTGCCTGGCAAGCGATTTTGACACTCGACTTTGACACATCTTGTGCTGATTCCCCGCACTTTTCGCTTGCAATACTCAACGTATTGCATTCATATTTTTGCCAAATATTTCACGCAAATTTATTTTATTGGAAAATATCTGTTTTTTCGTATTTTGGCTACCAATGCTTTCTGTTGTAGCGACGCATAAGATTTCAATTTAATATAATTTGAATGCCTTTGTTTCCTCACTTTCGCCATACTCAATTCTATATACACTTCCTCTCGTGATTTTCTCTTTTGCCGTTCTCGGTGGGGCCTGGCAAAGTTGTCTATTTATAAGCGCCATACAAACGAGTGGGTGTAGCAGGTGCCGAGCCTGACTAACTCATTTATTTTTAACTATTCACCTTTGCACACACGCGTTACGTCTACTTGCCTCTTTCACTTTCTTTTCATTTGTGGAATATTTACTATTTTGTATTTGTTTTCGACGCTCCTTCCGTACGCACATGTCCTGCAAAGGGACGCCTCTCACTGCCTAATCAATGGACTTTATTTAAATTTATTCCAACTCCATTAACCTCTCGCTACTTTCTGACACTTGCACCGTTAAATCAGCCAGTATTTCAGTGTCCTAAGCACGCTTAAAAGACAAAATTTTCACGCCTGCTCTCCATCCATTGAACGCCGCATTCAATTTCAAGTAGCAGCCAATTTTATGCCTTCAACCTTCACCTAACACTTGCCACTTCGCAGTTGTGATCACGCTTTTTCGCAACTTTCGCTAGTGCCGTTTTGTTCTCTGCTTCAAATAAAAATATTTGTTTGGTTTATTTTTGTTTTTGTTTCTTTGCTTCCAATCAATGGCTGGCGTGATTGCCGCTGCGTCTGCTTTGTTTTTGCATCTTTCACTTTTGAGCCGCAGCTTTTTACACTCCAACTACACTTTACAGTTATGCTTTACCTGCTTCGCTTTGCTGCCATAAATGCAGTAACGACCTCGCGCTCATTCGCTTGCCACTTGACTGACATTTGCGGGAGTTGCATGTGACAGTTGGAGCACAGCCTACTAAGTATTTGCGACTCAATGGCCTGAGATAGCACTTGAAGGATGAGTAGGTCACATGCGCAATGCGACAGTCAGCTAAGTGCTCAGCTGTGAAGTTTCAGTTGTCAATGTGACAGCTGTTTTAAGAAACACACACACACACACACTCACAGGCAACCAAAAATACAAACACTTTCACTAACACACTTTCACGCATACTTGCAAACTTGTAAACAGAGCGCAGCGTTTGCTTCTTTGTTTCTTGTTGGTGTGTTTTTGTTGTGTGGGTATTGTTGTTGCTTTTAAGTGGGTCAATGTCAATTCTATTTGCATGAACTTCATGTTGACAGTAAGTTTTCCGCTTTTGAAGCTTATGAACTTTTAATCAAATCACTGGAAAAAAGCTCTCAGCGCTATTGTGTGCCACCTGTTGCACGCTACCTTAGCAGCGTTGCTCAAATGCTTTAAAAGTTTGGCTAGTAAAGCTTTTATGCCGGTTAATAAGAAAGTGCAAATGGAAAAGTGCAAGCTGTGTTGTCAATGGAAAGCTTCAAAAGTTTGCGCAAAATGTTTTACTGCGAAAAAGACACCATCCAATTATTTACAGGGGGACCCAAGAGTAATGAAGACCTTTGCGACATTTATTTTTTAACTTAAAACTTTCTTTTAGTTTTATTTAACTATGGTGAATTGTTAACATTGCGTTGCCATGATAACAAGCATTTTATGGTTCCAATTAGATAACGTGGCCCGAAAATAGACAACGTGAAGTTTCAACAGGACATAGCCATTTGCCACACAGCACCTGAAACAGTGGCCCTATTGCAAGCGGATTTCTCGGGATGATTTATCTCACGAAGCAATAAGGTCTAGGGCCACCGAAATCTTACCATTTGACACGACATTTTTCTCTAAGGCCATGTGAAAGTTATAGTCTAAGGCAATAAACTCGAGGGGATTCCAGAACTGGAAAAAGAATCCATACCATAAATTATATGCAGCTGGAGCTATGCCAAAAATTCTTCGAAAATTGTCATAAGGGCATTCTGTGCTACCAGGTGAGTCACGTTGGGCTTTGAACTACAAAATATAACAAAATGAAAAACAAAAAAAAACAAAAAAAACAAAAAAAAAAGTTTCGACAAATTTTGTGGTTTTATACAATATATACATATAATTGGCGCATACATCCTTTTTGGGTGTTTGACCGAGCTCCTCCTCGTATTTGTGGTGTGCATCTTGATGTTGTTCCACAAATGGAGGGACGTGGGTCTCTCAAGCCGACTCCGAACAGCAGATATTTTTATGAGGAGCTGTTTCATGGCCGAAATACAGTCGGAGGTTTGCCATTGCCTGCCGGCGGTTGCCATTTTGGTGTTTTGACCGAGATTCGAACCAACGTTCTCTCTGTGAATTCCGAATGGTAGTCACGCACCAACCCATTCGGCTACGGCGGCCGAAATATAAAAAACATCTTTTATTGAATTGCTTTTTTGCAACCCATGCAAACAGCGCATGATTTTATGTCGCAAAATGTGCTACTCTAAATAATTTTAATTCAAATTTAGGCGCTGCAGCTGAATGGTTTGGTGCAAGACCATCATTCGGAAGTGCAAATACAAAATGATAGAAAACTTTTTTCCTAATAGCGGTGGTCTTTTGGTAGGTAACACAAAATCTTCGAATGTACATATTTCTGTCATGAAAATACTTCTGTCGCTCGGAGACAGCACAGTGCTGTAGGTCGCCCCAGTTGTGGAAAAATATCAAGACGCCTAGCAGAAATAGTCAAATAATTATTTATCTGTTGAAGTGCTAGTTTCTCTGGACTTCTCTGGTCTCCTATTAGAATGGAACACTTGGAAAAGCTCAAGCACGCTGTCGATATTGTCCTCCTCTCACAGCATAGCGGAAACATGTAGAGGAAACTTGTTGGCCTCAGTTGCCACGCAGAGCGCGTCGGTGTACATATAAATGTGGGTAAAACTAATTCTATGCCATAAAGTTTTGTCCCTTTTATCCACTTCAACTTGGATTTACTCATTTTTGTGGTTCCCCTAGAACAGCTGATTTGAATTCTTCAATTTGTACGATATCTGAATTCTTAACTTTTGAATTCTTTCTAATTGTTGCATCTAAAAATTCCATTAGCATCAATTATTATTTTTGCTGGGATGTCTGTTCGATATGCCTGAAAGGGGCAAATTTAAAAGACACCATCTGATTACTGTACATTGTTATTAAGAGCTGGATTTATTTTAAGAAATTTGAAATTGTAAAAGATTGCCCAAAATCTTCGACAAAAGTTTAAAAAAATCGATTGATTATTTTATAGATATTATTCTTTATAGTTTTAGGCGTATTTCTGTGGAAGTCGATTGTAAAAATTCCCCATAGTTACAAAGTTATGGTACAAAATGTAACTGCCCGACGAGAGTTTGATGCGCACAGGTAGCTGTCCTTCGTTTGAGGCACTTGAAAGTTTAAACTCGTTTTTCTCGAAACTACTTTTTTCGGCACGGTCTGTATGATAACTCATATAGTTTTTAATATGTTTTGATGTGGTTTTTTGTGTTTTTTCTATAGTCTGTCGGATTTTTCGGATTTTTGATATTTTTATAAAAAAATTTTATAAACATAATTAAAGTGTGACATTTGTGTTTTTCTCGTCGTCTTTCACAAATATATTTTCTATCAGCAAATTATGAGTACTTATTTTGACGGCCTTAAGTATGACTTTGTCATAATTAGATACGACAAGTAAATAAACCTTAAAGTTTCTCGGTTAATTACACAAAATATTATCGTTACAAAAATATGCTGACATTACGCAGCATTTGTGTGAAACAATGGTTGGTACCTCTGCGAAGCAATTTAAACCTATTTGTATTGCTAAAAAACCGGGAATATTTGGACCGAAATCTGTCCAATTTCCGTTCACCCCCGTTGCCAATTCAATTGAAAAGAAGTAGCTTAGAGGAGATATGGGTAGTGCAGAGGGTGCGTTCTTCAAATAAAAAGTTACTTTCAGAAAGTGCTTTGCATACATTTACTTTCCGCAATTCTTCAGTGTTGAGGCGAACTTTCTGAAAGCAATTTTCTTCTTACCTTCCCGATTTCTGAAGTATGTAACATACTTTATAACCAGAAAATGCTTATACCAGCTTATACTACGCCACGGCAAGCTTTTCCAAAACTAAAAGCTTTCGGTAAAATACACAATATTGCCTAGCATTTGTAGCTTTCTAAGTTAAAAGCTCTCTCCTTTAGTAAAAAATAATGAATACGAAAGCTCAAATTCGGAATAAAGCACATGCAAACATAAGCACTTCTATCACAATTATGCCACAGTGTACGCTCTGCTAGCCTATCTTCTGCTGGAACTCACTAGAGAGGACATCATTGGTGAAGAAGCTGGAGAGAGTTCAGAGGTAGACACTCATTGAAATCAGTGGGGTGCTTCGAAGAACTCCTACTATGGCGCGCAACGCAATGCTAAATGTGGTACCCATAGACATCACTGGCAGAATTGCCGCTACACGTACCGCGATCAGACTGAGAGGTTCGGGCTAAAGGCTCAGCCACACTTATAGGCACTCAAGCATCCTTAGAAACTTCGAGATAGTCCCTCTGCCAACGGATCAATGTATAAACTTGCTTAGTCCAACCGGAACTTTCTCCACTCATATTCCATCAAGGGAAGAGTGGACGGGGGACCACACTTGGGGACAGGGCCTGGTAAACGTGTTCACGGATGGATCAAAGTTGGACGGTAAGGTTGGAGGAGGAGTTTTTTGCGAAGAGCTTCCCATCAGACTCAAATTCAGGTTACCGGACCACTGCAAAGTATTCCGCGCAGAGGTAACCGCCATCAAGGAGGCAGCCGATGGCTGCTCACATGCGCACTAACAGTCAAGAAAGTAAATATTTACTCCGACAGCTGAGCGGCAATGAGGACCCTCGGGTCAGTGACGGTGCATTCGAAACTGATCAGGGAATGACATGCCTCACTTCTTTGACATAAGCCTAATCTGGGTTCCTGGTCGCAGCGAAATTGTGGGAAACTGTGAGGCGGATGAGCTGACCAGACAAGTGACTTGTGAGGTGATTTACCCGCGAAGGGAGAGCATTGGAATTCCCCTAACTACCTGTGGTATGCTCCTAGAAAGATGGGCTTCAAGCCGACTCAGCGAGCGTTGGGCAAGTACACTAACTTGAAACGTCGTGAAATCCTTCTGGCCACATGTGGATCGGGGGCGCTCGGGAGAGCTTCTGAGGCTGACAAAATATCAGCTCTCGAATTTTGTGGGTTTTCTCACAGAAAAATATAGCTCATCCTTTAACAAGAACAACATCCAGCTAAGTTTCAAACTTTGTATAAAACCTACAAAACTTTGACAAATTTTGATCAAAATTTCCAACCTTTTAAACAGAGTTTTGAAAAAAAAATGTGGGTACGCAGTTATACAGCCAATTAAGTTATTGTATAATAAAGTAAAATGGCTCGAAACTCTCTATGGTTTTTGATAGTTTTGACCCCTAAAAGTGTTGCGTGCTTTCTTCGTATACCAAAAAAGTGCAAATCCGTCAAGAAAGGAAACTACGAGAAATCAACAGATGAACTGCCGAGGAGGGGGATCTGCCATGAATAATGCTCTAGCAGTACCGATATCACACCATTAGGTGCAATCAAGAATATAATTTCCCTAAAATAGCTCCGAATTACGGATTTTAGATGGAAAGACCAGACGAAATGCAAAACTAGCAGAACGTTAAGGGGGGAGCATGCTTTTTGTTTTTTTGCATAAATGTGTTCCCAAACTATCCAGGAATGTGTCCTCAAAATTTCAAAAGCAAATTCAAAATATTTTCGCAGTTACAGAAGAAATTGCGAGCAAGCGTCAAGCAGGTATACGAGCGGATTTTGTATTGTATATACAAAAATTTTGACGCGCGATTTCTCGGTTTTTTATTTTTACGATTTTTCCTAATTGGCGGAAAAGATAGGGAAAAGGTTAAACGTCCTATCGAAACGAGATAACATTGATTGTATTCGGAATTAAATTCTCTTCTAGTTGAACCAAAAAAACCTTAAGAAAGTTAATCACCCACTAAAGTGAATTTGTTTTTCCAAAAAAATTAATTTTTCTTTAATTAGCGAAAAATTGTAGAATTTCTCACTTTTTGTTTAATTTTCTTGTTTTAACTAGAAGCTCTATTATTCTAAAATAAAATTTTGTTTGGGTTTTTGGTTTCAGATGAAAATTGCGACCTGCATCTTTCCCGCCGCAAGACACATACACACTCGAGGCGCCTCGGCAAAACGCTTATACCAGGCATAATATGACATATATTTTAATGAAAAAATTTGAGAAGACTGCTGAAATATATAACTATAAAACCCGAAAGTTTCGTTTCAATCGAATATTTCTTTCCTTCCAAAAAAAATCCTCGAAAAAATCGATTTTTTGAAGCCCCTAAAGCAGGATCCCCCCTTAAAGCTCAGAGTGTCTCAAGCAACTGTCTGGCTTAGACGTCAACAACCTAATAAAGTTCTTAAACCGCACAGACTGGTTATAGTCATGCTATATATAACCGTTAAACAAGTTGATAAGGAGGATGTGGGAACAAAATGGTGCGGAGGCGCTAGTTGGATTCTGGAGGAATCACCACTTTAACCAACCGACCAATCATGCGTATGTTTCAGTTATGTATGTTCTTCAGTTAGAAACGATACACTTTCATACTGGTTTTTGCATATCAGAAGGAGAAAATTTTGTAATTACATTTATTTTAATAAATTTTTTTGCAAAATCTTTGCCATGTTTGAACTGAAAAAAGTGAATTATTTTGTAATTTTAGTAAATTTTTTGCGTATTCCAAAATTCTGGCATTTACTAGAAAAATTGAGTAAATTACTCCGGCATTTACGTCGATTGGTACCATTTCTTTCATTTAGAATATAGAGAAGTAGTAAGTAGTAACTCAGCAGCCCACAAGTTTTGTTAATAACATAAAAATTTAAATGCTGATGCAAATATTTCTTAGGTGTAAATTTTTTGGATTCAAAATGACTTTGTGCTCGTAGTACCTCCAAATGAATTATTTAGTAGCACATAAAAGTGAATGCATGCAAGTTTATTATACTAATATATTTTTTATAATCTGTGTTTTCTTTCAAAAATGCCTTGCACTCAGCCACAGACGCAGTTAAGGTTTGCTTGGCAGAAAAATTTGACCTGTTTGGTTAATCATATCCACATTTTATTTTTCCTTCCGCAGAAAAATTTGGCCTGTTTGATTAATCATATCCCCACTATATTTTTCTTTCCGCACGTAGTTTGCGGTATACGCCTGCAATCTTCCCTTCATATGACGCCTTTAAATTTATATGCAATATTTCTTCAGCTTTCCATTTAAAAATCTGAGTATGCGCTCACTTACCTGTGCTTTAATGGCAGAAAAATGTAACTGCTTGGCGCGCAAATCAAACTTCTTTAAAGACAAATCCTCCTGCATCTCGTTGACCTTGTTGAACAGTTGTCCCTCGATGCCACGCTGCTGCGTGCGATTCAAACCATCCACCGTGTCCTTGGGAGATAGACAAGCGTTTAGAACAATAAATAGAGTCGAATATATAATAATATATATAATAATAAAAAAGAGGTTGTCTGTAAAGTCGGTTTACTGACGATAGTGTAACGTGACAACGTCATAAGAAAATTTGATGGAATGGTTGCAATTTTCAAAACAAAATTTTAATTTTATTTGTTTGATAGATATTTTGTATGGATATAGAGGGGGAGGTAAATGGAATTGCAATGGAATAGGTCAAGTTGCATTTACACAAACGTGAAAAATGACGAAACATTTATCAAATTCATGAAATATATCTTCAATTTCAATTGTGCATCAGACGTTAATAAGTCAACAACACTAAGAGGCACCATCATCGATTTGCCTTTTTCAAGACACTTTACATTCGAAACACTCCCTTTCATTTCCTACCTTTTCTATCATCGTCCTATTCTCAACAGAGAAATGGTTCATTACCATGCACACAGGAAGAAGGCATATGCAAATACAAGTATGTGAATTTATATACAAATGCGCATATACATACATATAAATACATATATATGCTCACTCAAGTAGGACAGAGCCAGATGTCGAACGTTGCCGAACGCGGGGGCCGATTGAGTTCAAGCACATTAGTTTACATTTGCTTGCGTACGGAATAGATTCGTATATTTGATATGTCCATATGACTTGCATGCATCTTTACATATAGATTTGTTCTTTTTGAAAATTGCGCGAAATTGTATATGTATATGCATGTTTATATACATATATGTATGTATTAGTATACAACATATCTTATAAGGTATGTGGTAAATATTACCATACATTTTTTCCTTCATATATAATAAAAAAATTAATAATAATAACATTTAAACAACAGGTATTATTAACAAACTTGGTTTTATTTTAAATTCTTCAAGTAAATCAAATTAATAATAATCAATAAGAAGGCATATGCAAATACAAATACGTGAATTTATATATGTACATATGCGCATATACATACATATATACGCTCACTTAAGTAGGAGAGAGCAAGATGTCGAACGTTGCCGTTCGTTTGCTTTGTTTGTTTTGTCGTTCGTTCCGCGCTTTCGCTTGCAGTTCATTCAATGCAATGAGCAAGGTAACACTAATGAGCAAGGTAACGACACATTTTTTCGTGCGTGCAGCCTGTTAAATCGAATTATAAGACGTTATCATGTCAAAAAATGTTTCCAATCTTCACAGTTTTAAAATACCTATTCACACACACCCTGCGACGGAATATTCGAAATGGCACATCAACCTTTTGACTAATTTTTACTATATTTATTTATATATTTATTTTTTTTTGTTTTCGTGAATGCTAATTAATTTTGCAGCTCTTTGTCTGACAAACACTATATAAATACAATTTTAAAAATGTATGCAAAAATCAAGCAACTACTAAAAACTACAAACTGCAAGCTTTCCATCCCACTTCCACGGTTTCTTATTAGAATAACTAAAACGATTTTTGGTATGCAGTCATATTGCTAATTAAATTTAAATCCAATAAAACTTGAGTTTGAAGTTGCTGCAAATCGTGTTGATTTTTTATAATTTGTTTCCTCATAATTTCCTTCATAAACATAAAGAATGCACGACATCGCTGCAGTAAGCGATTGAGGTTGCGCATACGCAGTGGCAGCCGAAGCGCCCAAACAGACGAAGACTACATGAAAGCATACCAACAGCAGGAGATAGATTTTAAATGGGGCATTTGACTAAATTTATTATTATTACTTGTTTTTTCTTGACAATTAATTGAACAAAACCTAATTAATGTAACGTTACAATTTAGTGATTTTCCTAGTCGGAACTTAGTGCGGAGACGCAATCGTGATAAATGATTTGATTTTAGATAAATAATAAAAATCTCTCATAAAGTTCAGATAAAAACAATGAGTTCGGACAAAAGAATTTTCAAAAGTTTGTCATTATTTTCAAGGACTTTAACCGCTTCTATTTAAAAACATAAAATGAATGTTACTTCTTTTTTTCAACGTATTTGAAGATTTATCTATAACTTGTCAGTTAGAGTGTTAACAACTTCACAGTCACCCTCGGGCGAGAAGTGCACATCAAAGCTGTAAACACCCTGAACTATTCCACCACTATTTTACTCTGCAGGTCAATGATTTTCAAGAGGGATTTTGTTTTACACATAAGCTCCCATTGGTGCAAAAATTGGGCATTGATCTGGAGACAAAGCTCACCACTTCCTTCATGATTATGTGCATGAGATAAATTTCGTATTAAGACTAAGATCTCAGACACGCCTAATGCTAACCCAACAGGCAAAATACTTAGGTGTTATCTTAGATCCCAAACTCAGCTGGAGGTCCAACGTAGAGTACAGGGTTAAAAAGGTTAAAAAATGAGGTCTCCAACCAAAACTCTCCAATTGGTCCTACACAACCATTGTAAGACCAATTCTAACATGTGCGGCACTAGTCTGGTGGCCCGCAACAGAAAATAAATACAACCAAATCAAGCTAACCTAGATACAAAGAACAGAGTGTATCTTAACCAAAACAGCGCTTAGCACCATTCCTTCTGAAGCGCTCAATGTACTAACTCATCTATTACCATTAGACTTACATATAAAATGGATCGCTACTTGCAGCGCGGAGAGACACAGAGTCATAAGAAGCTGGACTACAAGGTCGTACGGCCACAGCAAGATCCTCCTTCAGGGACGCTCGCTGCTCAAAAACAGATAAGACTACACAGTCCCTGACCTTAACTTGAAGAAAGGCTTTACGGTACGTTTTCCACCAAGAGCCGAACGGATCAAAGGGAAAGTGATTGGAAGATACGTCATTGAAATATAGACTGACGATTCTAAGATAAACTTTGGTATGGGAACTGGCTTCCATTCGAAGCTACTCAACCTATCTCAGTCAATTCGTCTTCCTGACTATGGCAGCGTGTTCCAGGCAGAACTCTTATCCATCAGAGAAGCACGAAAATCTCTAAAACTCTAGAAGGAAGTTGGTGCAAGAGTAGCTATCTTTTCAGACAGTCAAAAGCAAAAAACACATGGCGGTCGTATAAAATTCAAAGGAGGAATCACCTGTTCGAATGCTCTCTACCAAACATTTCACGCATCACTGCAACCCTCACAGGTCATTGGAAGGTAGGGGATCATGCAGTCAGACTCAACATCCCCTTCAATCCCATCTGCAGAAGCTGTCAAGTGGAAGAGGTGGAAGTCTTTCCACTACTTATGTTAGCTAGGTTACGACTGCACTCTTTTAGGAAGCTTACAGCAAATTAGTGAGATCTTCAAACATCGACATAAAGAATTTGCTCCTATACCTGGATCTCACAAAGTGGATCAGACTTAGAAACACAAAATGGAAACAAGAGCCAGACATCATACGAAAACAGTGGTAGTAAAACGGTGCTGGTCAATAATTAGGATTATTTCAGTAGAAATACTCAACCACTTCAACAACAGCAACAAGATTACAAGTCTCTTGAGAGACATGCCCATTACATGCAGAAAAAGCCCCTTGGTTGCGTAATTTTTATGACTGAAACATGATTTGTTAGGGACTTTGTCTACCTAGGATCTAGCATTAACCAAAACAACAATGTCAACTCAGAGATTCGGCAAAGAATAACTCTTCGCAATAGATGTCACTTTGGGCTGGATAAGCAATTTAAAAGCAGAGCGCTCTCCCGACGCACGAAGAAAACGCCCCATCAATCACTCATCCTCCCGGTCTTACTGTCTGGCTGAGTCCTGGATATAGAGGAGCTTTTGAGAAAAAAATTCTTCGCAAGATCTATGTTCCGATTTGCGTTAATGATGCATAACCACGAGCTGTACGAATTGTATGCCGACATCGATGTAGTGAAACGCATTAAAGTTCAGTGGCTAGCCGGCACAGATCATGTTAAGTGAATGTACAATAACGCTCCCGCAAAGGAAGGTACTCTTTGCGAAATGTACTGCAGGAGATCGCAAAAGTGGACGTTCTCATCTATGTTGGAAAGACCAAGTCGAAGTCGTCGTCGACCGCTTTGGTGTTTCTAAATGACTTCAACGCGCAATGCAATTAGCACAACATTTTAGTAGCGGCCAAGACTGACCATCGGTTATAGTTGCCAGATAAGTAAGTAAGTAAGTTTTCAAGAACTGAAAATAAAGTCTACACTACATTCACTAGGGAGTGCTAGAGGATAATGATTTCCAACTTTTGGTTTATTATTTAGAATAAGTTTCTTTCAAGCAAAGAAAAACTTTAGATATGAGATTTTGAAAATAATACTTTATTGGAATAAACTTTTGCTGGCTGAAGCGTCTCAAGAACTTTGTCTATCAAAGGGCTATATATTCTCAAGCGTCTCAAGAACTGCGTATATGAACTGGCTGTATAATTTAACTCTTTTGCAGTATCTTCGTACCCCCTACGTTAGTGATTTGTGTATGCTGATAAATCACTTACGTCCAACGACTTGATAGACAAAATTATATAGCTCTCACAACAGTTCCGCTAGAAGGTGATTATGCCGACTGATTAGTCTTCATAAGACGTAGTTGAGGTGATTATGTGCGACAAAATTCCACACTCCAAATAATGTTTTGTAAGAATTAACATACACTCAATAAAGTATTTGGATGAGATCAGATCAAATATGGTATAAGATGAGCTCTTGTGATGTGATTATGCGACGCGATTTAGCGTTAATTTCCAACCAACTTTAAGGGCGAGAATATCTTTTTTTTTGTACCATTGACACCACTAAAGGTAGCGTAAGAAGCTAATCTTCATGTTTCACGTTCCACCAATTTAAGAAAAAATTATATGCCTCTAAAAGAAACGATTCTGTATGAATGTGTGTATGTGCGTAAAGTTATTGACATGTGTGAATATGTATGGTAAAATATGCAAATATATAAATACCTGTAATAAACGAATTTGCATTTCCAAATCATTCGCCTCCCGCTTTAATGATTCCAGTGCGGGCCGCAGTGCTAGTGTTGAATGGCGATCGAAGACCAGCTCGTTGCGCATCATTGCAACCATTTCCTATGCGAAGAATTTAAAATAAGTTATATTGCGTGAAATGGTGAAATATAAAAAATGAACGGCTTGATGGCTAGGAGATGTGTAAAAGTAATCCTACTGCGTTGAGGTCAATTTTTAACACACATCAGTATCTTGTGTCAATCGCTTCATTTTTTATGAAAAATATTAAGCGGAATACGTTTCTTTATTTAGTATTTGTTTTGAACGATTACTGATTTCTTTTATATAAAAATACGGGCCTCACTTAGTTTTCCTTTGCTTATTGCTATGGCGATTAGATAAAGTATTGTGTTTACTGTTTCCTACTTCACATCATTAAAAAAACTTTGGTTTGTATTGAAGTCTTCTGTAAATTATTTTAAAAACTAAGTATGTCTTCTTAGCTACGCAAAAAAACGAGTTTGAACTATTTTTCAATCTTCTTTTTCTTCTCGACTGGCGCGCTAACCACTTAAGTGACTTGCCGGGCTAAACAAATAATCAATGAAATAACTACAACTTTCTGGATAAGATAGAAAAAATGATTATCTAACAACAACAAATTGTTTAAGCAGTGCAAAAAATTATTAAAAAAGCCAAATAGTAGATTATTTTTTTACTAAAACTATCTTAACCACTGACGCTCGGATTTTTTCTTTAAAAAAACTGCAAACCGAATGCTTTCGGTGTTTTTTTGATTTTGTACAATATTTAAAAATTTATGTTGCTTAAAAATAAAAATCATTAAAAATAAAAGCAAAAATAATTTCATTCTTTCACTATTATATATATAAAATATAAATAAATTAAGAAATACAAATTAGTAGGTTGATTTTGAAAGTGATATGATTGCTTCACTTGTCAAATCTATTAACTAAATTTTTTTAATATTATTAAATTTTAATATCAAAGCACTTGACTCCTCCTCAAAGCTGTTAACTGTACATATTCAAAACAAATTTCTTTAATAATAAATATTAACACCACTATATGACCAAATCTTGTTAGCCATTGAGTAATAAATGATTTATGTCAGAAGCCAATGTAATTAACTCCATACATTTATATCATAATAAAAATCTACTTAATCCGCTCCACTATTTTTCCTCTTCTACGCAGATATCTGTATGTTATTTGCACACACGAACTAAGTACAAGAAAAATAAAATATAAATTAATTGTATTCGAACTGCTACATGTGCAGATACATATAAATTTCAATTTTATTGTGAAGCATTTTTTGTATTTTATTTGACTAGGGAAACATCGCGATCCTGCAGGCATGCAAAATGCTTCGGGATCGCTGTTGGGTGGGAGACATTCATATATTCTCCGTTTTTGTCATCACCGTATTGCAGCTCTCTTCTGGTCAACTCCCGTAAGAAGGAACTCAAACGTCTCGAGCGTGCAGGAAACATCTCCCTTATCTGGGTTCCTGGGCACAGGAATATGGAGGGAAATGAAATTGCCGATGAGCTTGCCAAGAAGGGATCGACAGAATCGGTTTCAGTTGTCCCCATCTCAGACATCGGTGCCCCCTTAACCATTGTTAAAGAGAAACTACACAATTTCTTTCTAAAAAACAGGCAAGACAGATGAAGGACTGTCTCATCGTGTGCTATTTCAAAAACAAAATGCCTCAATACGATATAAACAGAACGCTTAAGGTGATGGGAATCGCCCGCCATTCAATTTCCAAACTCATTGCGGTGTTCACTGGTCACTGGGTGATCGGTACTCATGCGGAGAAGCTTGGAATTCCGTACAACCCCTATTGCAGAAGTTGTGGGGATCCTGCAGAGAAAGAGATTGTTGAACACTTTCTCTGCAAATGTCCGGTTCTGGCGGCTAGGCGCTTGAGATTCCTTAGCGTGTCCTTTGGGTATGCCTTGAAGAAATTCTCCAGCCTAGATCCCTTTTCTCTCCTCCACTACATCAACAGCACTGGATGGCTGCAGGAGGTTTTATCTTCCCTAAAACTTCTTTTTTTTTTTTTTTTGCAGGTCCCCAATATGGTATAAAAACGGTACGTAAGTGCTACTTGAAGTGTATCTGGGGTACTCTTGCCATCTTACCTACCTACAACTATGTCGAAGCCTGCGAGCAGCAGTAGAGTTGGTGTGTTAGGGTATGGTCACAGCAGGGCGAGCGCTGCTCGTTCAAAATCATTAAGCGGTGAAGCCAAAAATAAAAGAACAACGAACGAACAGTTCTTTTTATTTCCCTTCTCCTTTAATTTCTACAATTTCTCTTTAAATATCGAAGGGTTTTAGTATCCCCATAAAAAATAGTAGACATTTTTATTTTGTTTTTAAGGCAAATTTCTTGAAAAAAACTTTTTTTGTTTAAAGCAAATTTTTTGAAATTTTTGAAAAGCATGTTTTATTTTTTTTTTTTTTTAACCCTTTCAATACGGATTTTTTTTTTGAGGGGAAAAAATATTTAACCATGAAAAGTTATTACTAGTGATCTAAGAAGTACCTATGTCCTCTTCTATAAATAAAGAAATTATTTCTAGGAATTGAGAAAATGTCCTGGGAAAACATTGTCCCACCCGTAATGAACACTCAGTAGATCTATAATTGTCGTTTTTCCACTTACTGACCTAGCACGTGCTACGATTTAACTACGACTGCAAAACATGTGTAGAGAAAAATACAAAGTATAACGGGTCATACGGAGCATAATTGATGGTATATCTCGTAAAAAACTGATGCAAAGAAATATTTGGCATTTAGTAAAACGAAAACACTCATTGGGACGTATGTGCCCCGTTAGTATTGAAAGCGTTAAAGCAAATTTTTTGAATATTTTTCATTTTTTTTTAAAGCACATTCTTTTTTGGAAAAGGCTAATTTTTTGAATCAAAATTTTTTTTTTAAAAAGGAAATTTTTTGAAACAATTTTTTTTGTTCTAAAGCAAATTTTTTTTTTTAATTTTTTACACAAAGCAAATTTTTTGAACATTTTTTTTTTGTTTTAAAGCAAATTTTTGTTTTTAAAAGTAAATTTCTTAAAGAAGGAAATTTTTTGAAAAAAAAATTTTTTTAATAGCATGTTGTATTTTTAATTTTGTTTTTAAAAAGCAAATTTTTTGAATATTTTTTTTTTTAAACCAAATTCTTTTTTGAAAAAGGCTAATTTTTTGAATCAAAAAACTTCTTTTAAAAAAGCAAATTCTTCGAATAATTTTTTTTTTCAAACAAATTCTTTTCTGAACAAAGCAAATTTTTTGAAACAAAAACTTTTTTTAAAGCATATTTAAAACTTGAATTCTACAGAAATACTTTTAGAGCCTTTTAAAATACTCGCAGGTGTTTTGCTTTGTTTTTTTAGAAATTTTCCAAGCACTTAGAGTTCAAGCAGCAACGAATATGCAGCCTCATGCCGAATACACATTCAATACTCCCCTAACGTCTAGCAAATACACTCGCATTGGTACTTACATTGAAATCCCCCGTATCGTCAGCTTCGCCCGGTGGTTGTGGCGGCGCAAAAATGCGCTTAGGAACTTTTTGCGCCTGCGATGGCAGCGGCAGAGTGCGTACGAAATTCGTGAGGTCCTGCATGGGCACCACCGAACTGCATTGTATAGTCAATGTGCTGTACCGCTTCGCTTGATCTGTGGCCTGAAAAGTGAATTGTGAAAAGAGAAAGGGTATTTAAAGATACATTTCATGCAAGCTAATTGGGTTGAGTTATGTGGAAATTCGCAAAATTAGTATTATATTTCCTTTGAACAAACATCCATGCACGCATACATACATACATATCTCATTTCTGCGAAATAATGAATTGCCATAATTGAATTAAAACTGATATGGAATTGAGGCGACTATTCACTCAGTCTGTTGTTATATATTTTTCATTTTTAATTACAACCGCAAAATTGTAATGTCCCACACAATGCGGAAATATTTACATTCATATTTGTAACTGTGCTTTTCCATGGTTAACCGACTATTGTGTACGCCAATAATTTGTTTAACCCACCCTTTTACATGCGAACGTCAACTGTGGCCACATTTTCACACATACGCGCACCTACAATTACACACTGGATTACATATTTATAATTAATTCCATGAATTCGCACACGAGTATTTATTTTTCGTTGGAAATGCGTGTGTGGGTCTGTTATATATTTGTATGTATGTGTGCATATATTTCCTTTACAGTTTTTGTGTATAACTTTTTTTGTGCATTGTGCATGCAACAATTAGCTTGAACCTTAACAATACAAATACACAAACACACACACATACGAGAATGCTCATATGCAAATGTCCTACAGAGAAATCCATTAGAGCCTCACTGATGCACTTCGAGTGAGTTTCGGATGACGACTAGTTCGCATTGCTTCACTTTTCCATATGGGACCGCTTCTGAAAAAAGGATATTAGGTTAGGTTAGCCAGGTTGCTTGGCTAAGACAAGACACTCGGTGGCGCTAAGGTCCATTGTGATACTGCAATTGATTTCCATTCCCTAACTAAGTTGCTTAAACCACTTAGAACTTTTCAAGAAGTTAACTAGTCCCTCTCTTATGCGCGATTTAAATCACCGCGTCCAGATGGCATTTATCCAGTGGAACTGCAGAAAGTCGCTGAATATTTAACACACTGGCTACTAGCAATCTTTAGAGGTTGCTTTCTTCACGGTCATACACCTCTTAAGTGGAGACAAGTCGAAATTGTATTCAATCCAAAAGCTGGTAGAAACTCACATACTCCCCGAAAAGACTTAATATCGATATCTCTTTCTTCTTTCCTTCTAAAAACTTTAGAGAGGTTAATAGAATTTCACTTAAGCCTAACTTTAGCTAAAAAATCTTGTCTCTACGTCCCTACACGAAAGGGAAATCGGTAGAGACATCCCTACATAAACTTATTTACACGGCAGAGAGTTCACTGCACAAACAGGAATTTACTTTAGCCGCTTTCCTTGATATTGAAGGGGCCTTTAACAATGTTGAAGAGGAGGCAATCACTACAGCACAAACTGATTTTGTGTCGAACCGGGCTTGGTAGGCTTCATAGACAAAATGCTAAATAGCAGAATCATGGAAGCGAATCTAGAAGAATCGGTACTCAGGAGGTTGGTGAGTAGAGGTTCACCGTAAGGTGGAGTCCCCTCACCGTTTTATGGAACGCAGTTGTAAATAAACTTCTGTTAATACTAGAATCGGTGGGTTGTAAGGTGATAGCCTACGCCGCTGATGTTGTTATTGCTGTCTCTGGTCAATTTGTATCTACATTAAGAGATCTAATACCAAACGCTCTAGACACACTTTCTAGGTGGGCAGAAAAGCATGGTCTAGGAGTCAAACCAGGCAAAACACAACTCATATTGTTCACTACGAAACACAGAATTCCTCAGCTAAGTACAATTATGCTTAAGGGGGCAGCTCTTGTGATTTTGGAGCAAAATAAAGTACCTGAGACTAACCATAGATAGGAAACTGACTTGGAAGCCAAAAATCTTAGAAAGACTTAGGAAAGCGAACTTTGGACATCATGTTACATCTGTCACCCCTTGATCTCTTCTGCAAACATTCAGCGGCCGGTTCCACTTTAAGTCTCAGCACAAGCTCACACTTGTTGACTCTCACACATGGACATTCAACTATCTGAGACTCCTATACGGATATACCCACTGATTATGTTTATCCACCTCCTATGATCTGCTTCGGTTTGAAAGGAATTTCTCAGTGAAAATCCCTTCTAGACTAGAATGGCTTGAGGAAGATCCATCAGCCAACACACCCGTTCGGATATACGCGGATGGATCTAAAATGGATGCTGGTGTAGGATAAGTTTTATATTGCGAAGGGCTTTTTACCAATGAATCTTTGAAACTACCGGATCACTATAGTGTTTTTCAAGCGGAAATAAATGCTATTCACGAAGCCTTGAGAACGTTAGAGATAAAAAGAACATCATCAAAAGATAATGCATTCTATCAGACAGCCAAGCTGCCCTACGGGCTCTAGATACATACCAAATAACATCAAGGAGTGCCTTATATTGTTGTCAAACTCTTAATGAGATGACTAAACAGTATCGTATTATCTGATGCTGGGTTCCAGGCTACGGAGATATACCATGGAACTTTAGGGCTGACCAACTTGCAAGAGAAGGTATCTGTATGTCAAACATAAATAATTTTATTTGGTTTACCTCTCGCAACTTGTAAGCTTCTTGTTATGGGCCCACTAATCAATTTTGTAAGTCAAAGACGGATTAGTACCAATACCTGTGAATTTCCTGGCTAAACATGGCCAAGTCTAACTTTGTGTTTATCCAAGAATATGGTAAAGTTGAGTAGACTTCAAATTAGGACCACAGTAGGGGTCCTCTCAGGACATTGTCTCATAGGAAATCACGCAAGGAGATTAGGCATTTATATGCATGATTTCTGTCGTAGCTGTAGGAATGCGGAGGAGTTGGAAACAATTCAGCCGCTTTTGTGCACATGCCCGGCTCTAGTCAGCAGCAGGAACCGATATTTGAGATCCTCCTGTTTAATAAATATGGATAATCTATATACCTTAGGTATCAGCAACCTTTTACGCTTTATCCAAAGCTCAGGATGGTCCAGTCTGGAAAGGAAAATGTAGATCAGCTCCTGCGCTTCACAACGGATCCATTTCGTGATCTAAGTGGCATCCCTGTTTCTCTATGCGATGCGGCTGCCCAACCAAACTTTATTTAACAGCCTCAATTTCTTCTTCATCTACACAACTTCTGCAGAAATCATTGTGGGGCACATCCATTCTACTGGTTAGGATGTAGTGGTCCTCTATAGCACCTGTGAGGACGCTGATAGTTGATCTATTAAATCCACGCAGTCATTTTGTACTTTTAAAATTCAGTTTGGAGACGCTGCAACTTTTATCGGTTACACTAAAGTCAATCAGTGTGTACAGTTCGTATAGAGGAATGGTTATATCCTCTGGCACTCCCTGAAGCTCAAGCTCAGAGCCTTTCCTGGAACACTCATCCGATCTCTTACTTCCACTTACTCAAGAGTGACCGGAAATCCAACAAAGTGTAATTTTGTGTTGTTGGATAAGGGAGAAATATGAGGAGATAAAAGCAAAGTTGGATGCTGTCTATGGGGACGCTTCGTCCTCTATGACCACAGTTAGATATTGGTTCAACTAATTTAAACGTGGTCGAACATCCGTGTTCGAGGAGAAGCATCCAGGACGCCCGGCAGACGTGGTTCCCGAAGAAATCATTCAAAAAGCCCACGACATGATGCTCGCTGATCTACGATCGAAAGTGCGCGAAGGAGTGGAGATCATAAGTGTAATCATAGGTGTGGCGACTTGAACGGCAATTAATATTTTACATGACAAGTAGGCGATCAAAATATTGTCAGCGCGATGGGTGCCGCGATTGCTCGCAAGCAACAACAAGAGCATGCGGATGTTCGAAGCGCTGTTTGGCGCAATTTAAGCGAGGTCCGAAGACGTTTGTGCGTCGAGTTGTCACCATTGATGAAACCTTGGCGCATCATCACACATCAGAAACGAAATAACAATTAAAACAATGGATTTCTCCCGGTGAATCTTCTCCAAAGAAGGCAAAGACAGTCCCTCATAGGCCAGAGAAGTCATGGTGACGATTTTTTTGGGATGCGAACAGCGCCATTCTCATGGATTTTTTAGAATCAGAAAGAGCGATAACTGCACAATACTACAGTGAGTTATTGAACCGCCTTCACACAAAAAAAATTGAAGAAGACACGGCCGCATTTGGCGAAAAAGAAGGTGATGGTTCACTACTATAACGCACCAGCACAGCCATCCGGAGTAGTCGCGACCAAATTGCGTCAATTGCGCTATGAATTGCTGCCGCACCTCCCACATTCACCCGATCTGGCTCTCTGGGACTTTTTCTTGTTCCCCAGCATGAAAAAATGGCACGGGGGGGAAAAATAGTTCAAAGGAAGAAGTCGTTGCCGAAGCAGAGACGTATTTTTGAGAGTTAGACCAATCCTATTTGTTAGAGGCGTTCAAAAAATAGATGGTGCGTTTGGAGAAATATATCTTTCTAAAAGGGGGCTATGTTGAAAAATAAAAAAAAAAAATTTTTTAAATGGTGTCTTAATTTCTAACACGAGTACTTATTATAAGTCAAAGAAAAAGAAGATATCAACCCGAAATAAAAAAACCCACTATGGATCAAACCTCACAAGTTACACTCAAATCCAAATGGGTAGAATATAAATATATTTAAGTGAATTCAAAAACCTCGAATCAGTAACTTTATGAACCCATATCTTAGTTTTTTTTTTAAACTTTGGTAGTATCTCATCTAGAGGCAAATGTCACTACCAGCCGCATGAGCAAAGAAGGACGAAATCAGTGACATCAGACTACTTACAAGCCAAACATTTTGTTCAGCAGCTCATGTTTTCCCTGCTAGGTGTATATAAGTATGTACATCAGCGTATTTGAATGCACAAATAAATAACAGAAACAATGCAAATGCATATGATTACTTAATAAAGTGGTTGAATAGTTTATGTCGCGCATTGAGTTCACTTCTACAAGGCAAGTGAAAGATTTATTGCCACCCCACGCGCTGGCCAACACGACACTTCAATATGTGCGGTGAAATAAAAACCAAAAATAAATAAATAATAAATGAGTTGATAAAACGGTAAAGTATTAAAGAAGGACGAATTCAGTGCGGATCGCACTTTATATACCCGCACACAGTTTGGCAAATTTTATTTGGGCTGGCTGTTAACTTTTAGAATCAAGCAAACTTGACGAGTCAACGGAGATTACAGCTTGTGACTTCAGAGGGTAGGGCACGGCAATTTAATGTTAACATATAAAAAGTGCACGATAATTTACACCTGCACGTTGGTTTCGACACGGTCAGGGCTTTTGCCTAGGTGTAACCAATAGACCGCCTGGAAGATCAACGAAACGATAGATTGAGTTCTGAACGTTTGGGTCTCAAAACGACTATGTACACAATTTAGTTATCGAATATGGTTAGGTTGACCCGGCTGACTGAAAACTATCATACTGACCTATTAGTCCTTAATTTTACCAGATGCAGCTAGACCTTTTCGTTTCTTTGTAGTAAACATCTTGTAATACGTCTGCGCCTTTTGCAAGTCTCATTAAGCACTCGACGTCGACATTATCAGCGACACCAATCGCGCTGTATGCTCAGTATACCCCAGTTCAAAGAGAGAGGCGAGCAATGTGGGTCTTGCGGTGAATGAGATCAAACGGCAAATAACTCGTACCAACAGATGTTACTTTGAGCTCAGTAGGCAATTGAGAAGTAGAACTCTCTCTCTCTCAAAATACTAAACTGATACTCTACAACAGCAGATGAACAAGTTTTGAAAGGCTTCGAGTGAAAAATTCTACTTAAGATCTTTGGTCCCCTCCGCGTTAGTGTGGAGTATCATGCACGATAGTTCAGCGAGCTTTATTAGCTACAGGCTTGATCCGTCGAATATCTTCAGCCATTTCGATGACTCTTTGGGCCCATTCCAATCGACTAGGCTTGTCCGCAGGCAACAATCTTTGCGTCAATTGAATCTTATACAAGAATAAATGCAAATCAATGCGGATAATTCGTTGTAAAGTCGTCCGAGCAATGCCCAACTGCTGAGAACGGCGATTTTGGGATGTCCTTGGCGACGTCGCAACACTGCTCGGTTTTGATTTGGCCTCTTTGGATTAGAAAGAGCATCACCAGTCGTAAATATTTTATATGGAAGAAAATGCACAACATCTCAGCGAACGAAACAAAAACGACAAAAATCAACCAGAATTTTTAGCTACTTAAAACTTACTAATTATTGAACTAATATTAAATGAGTATAAAACGGCATACCCAGAAAAAGTTGGAATTTTCCATCTTTTTCATTTTCTGCGTTTGAAATTTAAATTGCTTCTGACACTTTGTAACTTTGACTTATACTTTTCTTACCTTAAAAATATATAAAAAAGAATTTTTTCGATTACAAATCGTTACAACTTGGTAATTCGTCACGCTACTATTATTTTGAGCACCTCTGTAAGTCCGCATTTATACTCGTTTTTAATACACTACTTCTTCCTAAGCTGCCCCTTGAACTACTCACCTTGTTCGCAATTATATCGGCACCCTGTAGTATCGATTCGGCGATAATACTGCATAAATCATTGTGTATCTCTTCCAATTCTTGCATCAATTGCGGCACCGTCTCACAATGATGGGTCTCCAGCATGGCATTGGTGGCATGCAACTGTTGCACGTACGCATTGTGTGCATCAATGTATTCGGTGAGTGAGAGTTGTGTGGGATTTTGACGATGCGACTTATAACATTGTTTATAATCCAAACGACACTGCAATGAAACAACAAAAAATTGCAATGAAATGGCTGCGAATGCAAAGCGAGAAGAGAATGGCTGCGAAAAAGGAAATAATCATTAATTTATTTAAACAATGAAAGAGTTTAAATGACGAATGCAGTTACAGTTTTTGATTGTCACACTTCGCAAACAGTTGTTTTATTTCAAATAGGTAATAAACGGGTGCGCAATTCTGGCTTCCTTCACGTACGATTGAGCACTTTGAGTTGAACTGGGCGTATGAGTGATATTTTATTGCATGGCAAAGGACTTTTCTGAGCGCATGCAAAGCACTTGCTGATTTATAGCTTATTTTCAGCGCGCCTTGCAAAAATTCTCTTCAAATGTTTGCTGTATCGAAGCGCATGAACTCTCACTTCTATGACGTAGTTAAAGGGAAAAGGGAAGGAATCAATGTTTTTTTTGCTTAAAAGTGAGTCGTACCTTAAAAATGGCACACTGAAAAGAATGAGGAAGGAAAAAAGTCTAAGTATTTTTATTTCAGGGTTTCGGTGCGGCTCCTCTTCGTTCTATGCGAATCACACCGAAGACACTGCGCGAAATTAAATTTTTCTAGTCGTCCGGGCTCATAACTCGAACAAATCTTTACCGATTGACTTAAAATTTTAGCTGTATATTTTACAATATGTTAATGGGGTAGGGATCTTAATGGAGTAGGGGATGTTAATGGAGTAGTGAAGCGATTAAAAAGCCTCTCCTATTCAACAGTCAACATCTCCTACACGCTGGTACATCCTGTCGATAACAAGCGAGACACCGACGACCGAATATGGGCGGTATAACCCTATAACCACTTGGCTTGGAACTCCAGCCCCACTGACGTAGGGCTGACAACCTACTCAGCGGAAACTTATTGTCATGAAAGCTACACAAAAGCCCCGGATAATAACCTAAAACAACGTAGACGACCGGATAAATAGAAAAAGGAAAAATGAATTGAAATTCGGTTCTTGGAATATAAGGACCATGCTGCAAGCTGGCAAAATGAACGAAATAGCGACGAAACTAGCAAAGTGTAGAATGGATATCGTGGCCCTGCAGGAAATAAGGTGGAAGGACTCTGGGAAAATCAGTAAAAAAAGAATGTGACTTGTGGTATAGTGGCAAGGAAAACAAAACGGACAAAAACGGCACAGGATTCTGTATCAACGCAAACATAAGACGTAAGATACTTAGTTTCGAACCAGTGAACGACAGACTTTGCAAATTACGCATCAAAGGACCTTTCAACAACCTAACGTTAATATCAGCATATGCGCCAACCGAAGACGCAAGCGAAAATGAGAAAGACCGATTTTACACGAAACTATAAGAATTTTACAACAAAATAAATAAACATGACACAACGCTGATCTTAGGAGATTTTAATGCAACAATAGGCAACGAAAGTTGCAACGTCTTGATGGGGATGTATGCGATTTAGCAATACAAGGCAACGGTCTTGACTGGGTTAACATGGCAAACTCCAGGGATCTATCCTTGTCACTTGCTTTATCCAAGTCGTCACACAGCCCCCTGGATTTGATCCTGTCTTTTCCTTGACCATCATGGATAGCTGCTGAGCACCCGCCGGACAGTGAACGAATGTCCCCCCAGGACATTAAATTTGGGTTGTGCGCTGGGTTTGGGACCCGCCACGGAAAACAAAAAACAACCAGTAAAGACCGCAATAGCCGCGAATAATGAACCCCCTACTATTCTCTACCTGCAGACGCAGGCGGACATTGGACACATATATCCCGCTCTATGCGAGCTGCCGCTGAAAAAACCAGTGGGTTCCAACGCCCACCTAAACGAAACCAATGGTACGACGAAGAGTGTCGCAAAGCTACTGCAGCGAAGAACGCAGCTTACAAAAGAACTCTGCAGTCAGTTGCAACGCCGGCCGTGCGAGATAACTATAGGGAAAAGAGATCGGAAGAGAGGCGCCTCCTCAGACGCAAAACACGAGAACAGGAGAAGCGTGAGCGTGAGCTGCTAGAGGAATACAGGGGCAGGAATGATGCTCGAAAATTCCATCAACAAGTCAAGCGCCTGACACAAGGTTTCAAGACCGGAGCATCAGCCTGCAGAGATAAAAACGGAAATCTGGTTATGGATACACAGTCCACACTAGGCATATGGAGGGAACACTTCTGCAATTTACTTGCTGGCGATGACGCACACAATTCCGACCCAGTTGAAGATGACCCGATACCGCCAATCGACGATAATTTGGACGTTCCACCACCTAGTCATGCCGAAGTCAGAGTTGCCATTCAGCGGCTCAAGAATAACAAAGCGGCTGGCGCTGACGGCTTGCCCGCTGAATTGTTCAAGACTGGCGGCGATGTGCTCATAGGGAGCATGCATCGGCTCATCTGCAAAATATGGCTAGCAGAAAGCATGCCCGACGATTGGAATCTCAGTGTTCTTTGTCCTGTACTAAAGAAGAGTGACTCGACGATCTGCACCAACTACCGGGGCATCAGTCTTCTAACCATCGCTTACAAGGTCCTGTCTAGCGTCCTATGTGGAAGACTTAAGCCGTTTGCCAACACACTGATCGGGCCTTATCAGTGCGGCTTCAGAAGTGGTAAGTCCACCATCGACCAGATTTTCACATTACGCCAAATCTTGGAAAAGACCCATGAAAAGCAAGTCGACACCCATCATCTCTTTGTCGACTATAAAGCTGCGTTCGATAGCCCGATAAGGGATTGCCTGTACGCCACCATGTCTGAGTTCGGTATACCAGCGAAGCTCATACGGCTTTGCAGACACAAACAACCAGCTCCGTCAAGGTAGGAAATAACCTCTCCGAGCCATTCAGTACCGTTCGAGGTTTCAGACAAGGCGATCCGCTGTCATGCAACTTCTTCAACTTCGTAATGGAAGGGGTGCTCCGAAAAGCAGGTGTGCATCGTAATGGCACTATTTTTTACAAATGTGTCCAGCTCCTTGCGTACGCCGATGACATTGATATTATCGGCCGCTGTAAGCGAGATGTCACGGCTGCGTTTTCTGCTATCGAGAAGGAATCATCACGAGTGGGTCTGGCAGGGAACGAGGGTAAAACGAAGTATATGTTGTCTACAACGCGGAACACACGGCGTGTAGGAACGCACGTCATTGTGGACAACTATACTTTCGAAGTTGTGGCAGAGTTTGTTTATCTTGGCACCGCTGTTAACAACAACAACGATATCAGCCTGGAGATCAAACGGAGAATCACTCTTGCTAATAGGTGTTACTATGGGCTAAGTAAGCAATTGAGTAGTCGAGCCCTCTCCCGCATGACCAAACTGACACTTTACAAGACGCTCATCATACCCCTGTTGCTTTATGGCGCAGAGGCATGGGTAGTATCACAAAGCGATGCAGCCGCTCTTGGGGTGTTCGAGAGAAAAGTTCTTCGTAAGATCTTCGGTCCTGTGTGCGTTGGCGAAGACTACCGTTCAAGAATGAACCACGAGCTGTATGAGCTCTACGCCGACATTGACGTAGTTCAACGCATCGCCATCCAACGCCTGCGTTGGCTAGGGCATGTCGTGCGTATGAATGAAGAAGCCCCAGCAAAGAAGGTCTTCGAGGGCGAAGTCCAAGGGAGCCGACGCAGAGGAAGACCATTGCTCCGGTGGAAAGACCAGGTGGAGGAAACCCTATGCTCGCTTGGTGTACAGAATTGGAGAAGGCGCGCGCGGAGCAGAGGCGCCTGGAGAGAGCTAGTGAGGTCGGCCGTGACTCGGTGGCGGGTTGTTATGGCCACCTAAGAAGAAGAAGATACGTCTTGACGTTGTTCCACAAATCGGGGACCTACAGTTTCAAGACGACTCCGAACGGCAGATATACGTATTTTATGAGGAGCTGTTTTTTATGGCAGAAATACACTCGGAGGTTTGCCTTTGGCTGCCGAGGGGTGACCGCTATTAGAAAAATGTTTTTCTTAATTTTGGTTTTTCACCGAGATTCGAACCTACGTTCTCTATGTGAATTCCGAATGGTAATCACGCACCAACCCATTCGGCTACGGCGGCCGAAGGGGACAAAAACATTCGACAGTATAATGGAATGCTTAAAGAACTCAATCACAATCGTAGCGGATTCTATACTTGGACGCGAAGTTCAAATTAAAAACTCAGAATGGTTCGATAAAGAATGCGAGAGGAGGATTGACCTAAAAAATGAAGCGAGGAAGAAGTGGTTGCTGAAGAAAACTCGTGTCGCTGAAGAAACATACATTGAAAAAAGGCACGCAGCAACGAAAATGTGCCAAAGAAAGAAAAGAGATTCCATGAAAAAGGAGATAGAGAACCTGTGCATAAATTTCAATGACAAGGAAACCCGCAAATTTTATAGCAAAGTTAAGGCAAAAAAGCGCGGATTTCAGCCAAGGGCAAATATATGCAAGAACAAAAATGGTGATATACTTACGGAAGAGCAGGAGATAGTAGAAAGGTGGGTCGAGTACTTTAGAGAGCTTTTGAATGCTGGTGAAATTAGTACTTTTACAGATATTAACATACTTCATGCGAACAACGACACAGTTCTAGACCACCCTGACGAACAACCACCTACATTACAATAAATACTAGATGCCGTCAACTATATGAAAAACTTCAAAGCGCCTGGAGAGGACAATATAACAGCTAAGCTCTTAAAAAACGCAAGTACTAGTTACATTGAAAGAATGCATCACCTGACCACAATGATCTGGAACAATGAAACACTGCCAGGCGAATGGAACACAGCAATATTATTGTACTATACTCCCCATTCACAAGAAAGGCGATAAATTGAACTGCAAAAACTATCGCGGGATTTCTCTACTCAACACAACGTATAAAATCTTCCATGAAAATCGGTTGCAAAACAAAAAAAACTGTGAAATCTGCTCGGTAAAGATGCTGTAACTCCGTCAATTTTACACTGAGTGGCCTGAAACTTTGACATAGCTATATCCTTTCAGTAGAATTGTTATCACTCGCTCAGCTTTACCCTGATTGGCCTGAAATTGCGGCACGTAATTGTGGAAGCGTCAGCCTTTCTAAATATGCATCTGAGATATTTCTGTTTTATAGCCATGATCATACAAAATTTCGATAGTTCAGTATTGTCTAGATTAATTCTTTCCTCTTCATATCGAAAACTTAGCAACTCTTTCACCAAGTGTTAAACAAATTACTTACAGAAAGCGAATTGTGCAACTGAATTCTGAGGCGCTCATATGGAACGTCAGATACTACGAATAAACGCATTCACATTATTTACGCAAAACCCAAAGAACAGCACTCGTTTGCCTGAGTGTCCATAAAAGTTATGTAATTTACGATGTCATCCACCTGCTTTTAAGCTGATAAATTGTGGCATTTTCAATGTTAGTGTCTGCTGTTTGTTGCTGCTATAAATGCGTTGTAAGCCTGTCTAAGCTGCACTCATGCGAACGCTCGTCAAGTTTGCTTGTACACATACATATGCATGCATAATAATATTTACCCTGCAATCAAACCCATTGGTTCTGACTGTCAGTGCGGTAGCCACTAAGATAACCAGTAATCAGGTTGCTCTGCAGCTGTTTTTTTTTTGAATGATAGCAACTAATTGGGCCAGGGGTTGTATCAGTATTATAGCAGTTAGTGAACTCGCCAACCTCTGCATCAGAGTTGCACAAGTTAGCGAATTAGGTATTAAATATTAATGTCATAGCAGTTAGTGAACTAGTTCAAAAGAGACGAAAAAGGAAATAACTGCCGCGATATTTATATTTATCTAGTCCTCTTTTCGCGCATCCTTAACGTTTGAAGATTTCCTATTTTATAGAAGAATATTTGTTTTGCATATATATCAAATTTGTCCTTTTTCAACTTGTTTAAAACTAGGCCCTCTCGAACTAGTATCACTTGCTCCTTGAAACACCAGTTTATGAAGCTGAATTTTGCTGTATAGTTGTGCTTTTCACTACAGGATTGTAAGATACTGATGTTAGTTTGGCAAAAACATCCAACTAGCGAGTTTGATACCAGTACAAAACTAGTCTCACTCGAACTAGTATCACTTCCTCCTTGAAATACCAGTTTATTATACTGAATTTTGCTGTATAGTTGCGCTTTTCACTACAGAGTTGTAACAAAATGATATTAGTTTGAAATACACTTAAAACTAGTGGTTTTGAGACTAGTACCAAACTAGTCACTTTCGAACTAGTATCACTTCCTCCTTGAAATACCAGTTTATTAAGCTGAATTTTGCTGTGTAGTTGCGCTTTTCACTACAGTTTTGTAACAAAATAATGTTAGTTTGACATACACTTCAGACTAGTGACTTTCAGACTAGTACCAAACTAGTCACTTTCAAACCAATATCACTTCCTGCATCAAACACCATCCTCCATCAACATCATGAATCAGAATTTCGCTGAGTATTAAATATGTTAGCAGTATTACTATAGCAAATACCCACTTTTAATTGGTACAATTTCCATCAGATACCATTTCATAAACTTAAGTATTTTCACTGAATAGTTGCGCTTTACACAGCAGGGTTATAACAAAATGATGCTAGATTTGACATAAACATCCAACTAGTACTTTTGGGACTAGTTTAGAACTAGTTTCTCTCGAATCAGCATCACTTTCTCCATCAAACAGCAGCTCTTGAATCAAAATTTGCTTAGTTTTTGAGTTTTTCCCCGCCTCGATGTAATAAAATAATATTTGTGTTGCATCCACTTCTAATTGGGTACTTTCCAACTCGTACTGTTCCAGTTACAATAGAACTTGTATGACTTCCACCAGATACTAGTTCATAAACTAGAGTATTTACATTGAGGAGCTTCATACTACAGCCAGCCATTCAATTTCCAAACTCATTGCGGTGTTCACTGGTCACTGGGTGATCAGTACTCTTGCGGAGAAGTTTGGAATTCCGTACAACCCCTATTGCAGAAGCTGTGGGGATCCTGCAGAGAAAGAGACTGTTGAACACTTTCTCTGCAAATGTCCGGCTCTGGCGGCTAGGCGCTTGAGATTCCTTAGCGTGCCCTTTGGGGATGACTTGAAGAAATTCTCCAGCCTAGATCTTTTTTCTCTCCTCCACTACATCAACAGCACTGGATGGCTGTAGACGGTCTTATCTCGTCCCTTAATCCTTTCACAGGTAGTGGTCCACTCTATGGTATCAAAACGGCACGTAAGTGCTACTTGAAGTGTGCCTGTGGTACTCTTGCCATTTTACCTACCTGCCTACAGCCTAGTCAAAGGAATATAATAGTAATAAAATAGTAATACACCTCAAATGGGACAAATGCAACTAGTGCAATTCTAGTTACACTCGAAATAGTATGACTTTCAGCCAGTAACAGTTCATGAACTAACGTGTTTCCTGGGTAGTTTAGCTTTGCACTGTACCCTACATATGTATGTATAGCGTATTTGTAAAGAAAAACCTGGTTTACATACATACGGACAAAGATATCTATGCAAACGTCCTGCTAAGCCGTGTCGTTGCAAGAGTCACCTGTGCAAGTTTTCTGCTTCAAAGCTGATTTTAGTTCCCTTCATATCAGCTTTACTTTGTTCTACAAGAGTATTATTTATTTATTTCTTTTTTTTTTTTTTATATTTTCCTCCTTTGTTCGCAATTCTTCTCATGCTTTATTTATCCTTACGAAGGCAG
Source organism: Anastrepha ludens (assembly GCF_028408465.1). Taxonomy (NCBI): domain Eukaryota; kingdom Metazoa; phylum Arthropoda; class Insecta; order Diptera; family Tephritidae; genus Anastrepha; species Anastrepha ludens. Next base: position 22,385,847 of record NC_071502.1, on the reverse strand, counting down.
CTCGGCAAGCACAAGGAAATGCCCAACAGCATCGTTGCAGTACGTGACGCGTTAATGTATCGAGCCAGACATGCAGGTGAGCTTGCAGGAAAACGCCCTACGACTGTAACGGGTTTCTTAAATAATTGTATGTGCATATGTTTACATGCATATTTATCCGCATATATGAAAAGGGAGCAGTGCATTTGTCGGCATGAATATTTTAGCGCCACATTAAAGTATTGAAACTTTATATATTTTACTTTTCGTTATTATTTTATTTTATTTTTTTTATTTTCATTTTTATTTTTTATTTCAATTTTTATTTATTATTTCAATTTTTACTTTGGGCCGCTTTTTCTTCCTACAAAGTTCATTTCACCTCCTCAGCTGTGGTCTGGTTATGCCCGCCGTTAAGTATTGTGTGGTTTTATTCATTATTTCATGTACTTTATTATTATTATTTCCAAGGGGTCATTTCATACATTTCCCCTTCACTCAACTACTCACCTTCGACAGCTTCTCATCAGTCTTTGCGATAATAGTCTCAAAAGACTCCCTGTGTGTGAAAATTTTCCGACTTTGAACTTTACGATGAAAGGATTTATCGAGCATTGGACGTGACACCTGCAAAGGAAATTGAAAAATTAATCAGTGGAAAATTAATTAGCTCGTACTTTAAATATTCAGATTTAAAAAAAAAATGCAAGATCATTTTCATTTTCTCATTACAATGTGTTGTGATTAAGACGAAATCACCCTCAACGCGGTAAGTCCTACTGCATCCTCAGGGCAACAATGTAACAAAGCTAATTTTTGTTTACAGCTGTCAGACACTTGTTGCATGTTTCACTGTTGCTGGCAGTTACCTATAAAGTTTTATTATTATCAGCAATTAGCAGGGAATATAAAAGGTGAAATGCCAGCGCATTGCTGCTGGCAGCACAGGTAGCGTGGGAGTTTTGATACGCGTTCGCAGTAGTGTTGTTGTTATTATTATAGTGTATGTAATTGTGCAAACATAATGGTTGTTTGTAACCGCCTAAAGAAATCGAGATGCGGGTAGATACATAAACTGTACGATATTAAATAGTTATAGCCCCGGCGCTTATTGACAAGTTTGGCAATTTTTTTTTGTTTGCACTTATTTAATTTTAACAATTTTTTTTTTAATTCAACAAATTTTCATCAAAATTTCACATTTTAATCAGATATTTTAAGGGGGAAGTCCATGTAGAAGCCTCAAAATCGATGTTGTTTTAAATATATTTTTAAAGGTGATAAAATAAGGCAAAGTGATCTCCTACGCGAGTGGAGTAATTATAACCATCCCTACTCCTTAGTTAATCCTAAGCGTGTTAAACCAGGTTTTAGTGATTCAATCCCAACGAATATGGTCACACCATACATACGCCTTCGACTAGGCCACACAATACTTACACACGCCCATATACTTCAAGGCATTCCACCCAATCTATGCCCGTTTTGCAACTCCACCCTGAGTATAAATCACCTTCTGTCTTCATGCCTTAACCTTGTATCGACTAAACATCATTGCTTTCGCAAATTGACCCTCTTGAAATATTAAAAAACCCAACCGAAGCCAACATAACTACATTATATCACTGCCTCAAAGATACTGATCTACTTTGTCGGATCTAATTAAGCCATAATCAACCTGCCAGCCGAAAATCTCCGATGCTACCTATAAAATTATAAAACAAGTATAAAATCAATTAGAAAATAAGCCTTTGAAAAAAAGTCAGAATTAAGGCTTTTTATTGACATTTTTAACCCCCAAAAAGTGATTTATCAACGAGAAATATCTGAAATTTTAGGTTTATCCTTCCGATAGTAGCGTGCAGAAAGGCCTCACCAAACTTCAAACAAATCGGTAGATAACTTTTTGAGTCACAACACAAGCAGTTTTTGAAAATACAGTTTCGCGATAAATGAGTTTAAAGTTTGAGGTACAGGAGCGCGCGGACCGCTCTCTACATAGTTAATGGGCTATAGAAGCTATAACACCGCGTTACACACATTCTGTCCTATGAACCAAATATACTTTTTCGGAAAGGGGATAAAAAATAAAAATACACGTGTATCGGCGATTTTCATGTACACGTCACAATTTTTTTTTTTTTTTTTTTGAATTTTATAACTTTAAACGAACAATTCTTGTATGCATATCTGTATAGCCACACGATCTCAGGATTAGCTTAACGGATTTGAATGAAATTGGGCACACAGATAGTGTACCACATTTCTAGACTTTTCACCTAGATGTTGCCACTGACAATGTTTCACAGGGTTGCCACCTGTTCGAAATTAAAAAAAAAATTGCATGAGATATGCCGATGTCGGTATCAAAAGAAAGGTATTTCACTCCGCATTACAATAGAGATATGAAACCTCGAATTTTTTTATTAATTTTATTATATTAAAATTAAAAATTGTTACATTAAAAATTTTAATGCTTTTAAAGAAACTTCGGCCTTTTATTTTTTCGTTTGTAAGCATTTGTGTCAGTATCGCGACAAATAGACCAACAGTATTCACCAAGCATATGCGTAATGTCTTGTCCTTTAAAGCGCTTTTCAATAGCCGCAATGTACTGATGGAACCTTTCGCCCTGTTCATCGCTACAAGCTTCTAAATCACCAGGGAAACAATCTAAATGATTGTGAAGGAAATGGATCTTTAGCGACATTAATATGCCCATTTCGCCATATGCCGAAATCATTTCTGCAACAATATTTTTATAATATAATTGTCAGCTCGTTTGTTGCCAAGAAACTGCTAATAACGGCAACTGTGCCTTTCCATGCACGTTGTTCGATAGCATTCAATTTTGATGAAAATTCATAACTAGCAACTATTTTTTTTATCTGCGGACCACTGAAAACACCTTAAATTATACATATCATTAAAAAAATAAAGTTACTAAAAGCCTTCGTAAAAAAATACCTGCATGTATATTTGCTCCGCTCAGTTTCGGAAAAATATTGCGCAAACTTGCAATCGCCTCGCCCTTACGATCCAGTTTTTTAACAAAATTTGATACGATTCCGAGCTTAATGTGTTGTGATGGCAAAATGATTTGAAATGGTAGATTTTCTATACTTTCCACGCCTAATTTGCAGCATGTTCGCGGCTTCCACTTAAATTCAGTGTAATGCTGATCTCTTTTGCGACCTTCCCATGTACACAAAAAGCACTGGTGGGTTGGAAATCCACGCTTAACACCCATTAGTAATCCGACCACTTTTAGATCGCAGCATATTTTCCAATTATGCTCTTGGTAGTTTATCAGCTGTAATATTAATTCCATGCCTTCGTATGTTTCTTTGAGGTTGGTGGCATATGCGATCGGGACAGCTGGATGTTTGTTACCGATATGAAGGAGCACTACTTTAAGGCTGTTGACCGATGCATCGATGAAAAGTCGCCACTCCTCTGAAATATGATGGTAACCCATGATGCAAAGAATAATGAGATGGCGCCCATCGTGGTCCCGTTACTTTGCGCTCAGCGAATTTGACAACTAGTTACGTGATTTTAGCTCCAGTATGGACAGATTACCATTTTCGTAACTTGATTTAGCATTTTTTTTTTGTTATTTTTATTATTTTTTGTCTCGGAGTTTTAGTTATTTCTTCAAGACATTTTTCTAGCTGTTCTAATTAAAATGCCATGTTTATAATTTTGTAAAATATACATTTTTTAATAATTATTTAAATAATTCACTCAGTTTTATTTAGCTTTACTTTTTTTAACATCTGGTGGCATTGCCCGCGATTGCCGCTATTGTTGGTGTTCTTCTGCTTTCGGCAGTCAAATCTCTCTCTCGCTAAAGCAGAGTTGCCTAGCTTTGGATATAAAAACGCACTAAATGCCCATTTAAAGAAAATAAAACACGAAATTTTTATTGTGTTAAGTAAGAACTTTGTATGCGTGACAAATTGTCTGTAGAATGTGCGTTTTTTTTCTAATAAATGTGTTATGCTTATGTACAATTTAATTTATGAGTTTTTTTTGTTAAGCGAAATTCTTTTGTTAGGGGAACGACTTTTTTGCTATATTTGAAGTTATGTAACTAGATAAGGTACTCTTTTTGTAAAAATGTCAGTATGGTTTCTTTAGTATTTTCTGTTTTTTTGTTGCTTATTTTTACTATGAATACACCTCTTGATGCTCTATATCTCACTAAGGATTGATGACCGGAAGAAACGATTACACCCCTATGGTTTCAATTCGCATTCAATAAGTTCAAAGGCTTTTTAAAATGTGTAAAAAGGTTTTCAATCTTAAGAAGAGTTGAGAGAGGGGCATTTAATATTTTTGCATAGCCTTAAATGGAGCCAAAAATTTTATTTGCACTTTCAAATTATCAAATTTTATAAGAGTAAAAAAATTTTCATTAGCACTAAACTTCTTTTGTATAATAATACAGTTTTTTTTTCAACCTAAAGTCTCGGTAGCCTTAAATTAAAAACATAAAGAAACAAACACCAAACTTAAAAATTGTCGCATTTTCGGTATAAAAAAGCACTAAATTTATTGCGAAGAGCAAATGGTTGGCAATACTGCACAACTCTGCAAACGTGACGTCACGTACGCTCTGATGGGCGCAATCTTCTTTCTATCATTCTTGAGGGTAACCAATATATATATTCCACTGCTTAAAGCGTATGCAAAGAGTTCGGCTGTTCTCTTTGACAAATTTCCTTCTCGTACAAGGTCATTGAAGTCGGCTTGCGTTACTAAATGCGGCACTGCAGTCCCAAGTTCACTGGGTGTTGGTACAAATTCCGATACTTCTGGTTCCCCGCATCTCGCATTCGATGCAAGAAATGTTGATAGCATTGTTGGTGCTACTGTTGGTTCTCCATCCCTTAATTCGGGAACATCATCGAAAATCTCCATTGAAGCCGCTATACGTTCTTCTGGTGAGTACAGAGCCGCTGGAATAACCGATTCTACATTAGCGTATCATATTTTGTTGCGGCGAAAGTATTGGTACCCTTTAGTTTGAGTAAAAGTTACGCAAAAGTAGCACAGTTCACTGCCGTACTCCGTACGTGGTAGCCAAATTGTTGGTACAGAGCACTTTATTGTTGACCTGCCATCAGTAAACTTGCATAAATTTCTATAGCAAAAGTCGCACACGACTTCCGGAGTATACCACAAGTAAGGAACATAAGCAGTCTTGAATATTTTCTGAAACGAATTAACCACTGTTTTCGTAATATTTTTAAAATTTTTATTTGGTGCGAATAAGCCACAAACATAACAAAAGTTATTTCGAGTCGGGCACTGCATTTTTCGTAAGATGAAATATACAGAAAGACGTTTTCGCGCAACAGAACTTAAAACAATTGTCAAAGTATACGTCTCCTAGTAGCGCAACTGTCAGATGATCGGAACTTCCGGAACTGTAACAAACAACAAACGGCACAGAGTGTGTTGTATGAAACAATAAATTAAAGGTAAATAGTTGTTTAAAAATTTGGAGTCCCTTCAAGTTATGCCGAAAATTTAGAAAAAAAAATTTTTTTTAGAAAAAAAAAATTCAAGAAAATCTGAGAATTGATAAAATTTTTTTTTTTTAATTTTACATAATAAAAACATTTCCACGAGTCTGCCTGCAGAAATTCAGCGCGATTAGATCACGGAAAAAGGGTTAAAAATTGATCCAAAGTTTTTCACACAGGCGGACTACGAGCTCTATATTTTATACATAAAAAAAAAATTGTGACGTGTACATGAAAATCGCCGATACACGTGTATTTTTATTTTTTCTCCCCTTTCAGAAAAAGTATTGTATATTTGGTTCATAGGACAGAAAAAAAGTTCGTTTTTGTAACGCAGTGTAATATTAGGAATTTCCGCCTGAAAATTTCACAGTATATTCTGAAGATACTACGCTTTCAAAATATCAAAAACAAAAAAAATCGATTTTTTGAAAATTTCACATGGACTCCCCTCTTAAAACTAATGCGGGTACGAAGTTTCATAGCTGGTTGAGTTTTGGTATGAAAAAGTACAAGTTCCAAGTATCTCAGAATTCCCATTGATGTTTGATAATTTTTATGCAGACGCTGCAGGGTGTTTTCTGCCCAATAAAAAATTGCAAGCATTCATTTTATAAAGAAAGTGCATGGCGGCCTGTGAAACCAACATTTAAAAAGGCAAAGCGATTTTTGAGTTAACTAAAATTTGCATTTTGTTTGTACTTTTTTTTCCTTGTTCACTTCTCTCGGGAGCACAGGGCCTGGAAAAGACTCTTCCATTGTACACGGTTCTGTTTTATTGTTTTTTTCACCGCCCCATGAAATGTTCCATGAATTCGCGCAACATCGACCTTCTCCATTTGCATTTTATTGTAATGAAAATTTGTTAATTTTTTTCATCCAACTTCAAATACCAGCAATTAAATGCATGCATGGGTCAATCGCCCTCTCAAAGCGACGCTTAACTAGAAAGGCATTTTTAGCAGCGCTGGGTATTTTGTTGGATATAATTACCAGTATTGTCACAAAATTTTCCCACAAAACTTAGATCACCTTTTGCTACTATATTAATATAACCATAAAAGTAAGTAACTTCTTACTCAACAAAAGAACAACAACAAAACGGCTTTTAAGCCCACTCACATACCTTTTTTCATGTATGTAGCAGAGTATTTCTTGCCAAGGGTAAACCAACAACGCACACACACCCACACTAGCGTCACTGAAAAACACACGTGCAAATATGCAAAATTTCACCCGTAGTCCTTCGCTTATTAAACTTTGCATTGCAGCGGTGGAAAATTTTGCCAACAGTTAAAAGAGTTGTTAGCTTGACTATCATTGCCACTGCTGCGGTTGCTGTTCATGCTGATGCAGATCAAACCAAACAAGTCAAACAAGCGGTGTTGACTACAGCAGACATTTATATGTTTCAAAATACCCCACGGGATACGCTTCAACTAGCGAGGACGTTATGCGAGTATATTTCAATTGGGTCAATGGCTATGGCCGGCATGTCGTTCTCGGTCTGTGTAAGGTCAAATGAAGTTTCTCAAGTGAAGTTTCAGCTGAGTAGATTAGATTTCAGCGAAATTGAGAAAATTTAAAAAAACCTGCTGGAGCGGGAGGCGTGAAAGGAAGCCAGTAAAGATCATATTTTATAACTCTTCTCTCCTTAGTGGAATTAGATCATCTACCAAATTTCATTGAAACACCACCACGTTTATTATTTTTGGCCACAGCTTATATTGCAACGGGACACTATGCAATATGGTGCTAGATTTCTTTACTTTCTAAGGCCACATTTACGTTTTTTGTAATGGAATTAAGTTATTTACTAAGGAACAAACCCATCCTCTTTTGTCAAATTCATTCGTGATCATTGTTAAAATTTGTCCATTTTTATTGCAGTGTTCTTGCTGTTAAACTCATGCATCATTTTGAGAGGTGTAAATTTTCCATCAGCTGCACTGACTGCATGGTGAAGTGCAAGGTTTTCGGCCTTTCTATAGGAGTAATTTCTAAGTTTCAGGATCAGCTTGTCGTGCAGTGGTCCCATGTCAATTGCACCTCTACCTCCTCCTTTAATAGGCAGTGCAAATCTCAATACAGAGCTTTTAGGATGATGACATTTATGTTTAGTCATTATTGTCCGCATCATGCGTTCCAAGTTGTTCAGTTCAGTTGTTGGCCATTTTACTATGCCAAAACTATACGAAATTACAGGTAATGCAAATGAGTTGATAGCTCTGATGTGGTTATTTTGTACTCGGCTATAAGCTTTTTCCTCATTTGCATTGTTTCAACATTGTTGTTAACAACTTCACCTTTTTCCATTTCCTTAATGTTTGCAGTGGTGTTGTCACCTCCACCCGGTTCAATATTTATGACTTGACAATATTTATGGTTGGTTGGTTTATGGGTGACCCCGCATCGGAGTGTCACATAGACTGCAAGTTGGGTCCGTTGTGTTGCCCTAGAGCTCATTATGTTATATGATTTCCCCACCTAACCGAGATTTTTATTGTAGATTTTGGTCAAAGATATTAATTCGTTTCGAGAATTTGATGAGAGATTCGATTTTCAGGTTCGAGAGTACTGAAAGATTGTCAATTGTTGGAGAGCCTAGAAGAGCGAGTCGACTTCTGGCTAGACCGGGACAACTGCACAGTAAATGTCTGCTCGATACTTCCTCATCTTTGTCCTCGCAGTATCTGCACAGGTCGTTTTGAGGAACCCCGAGCCGACGTGCGTGAGTGCCCAAAAGGCAGTGGCCGGTGAAAAGAGATATTATATGCCTTTTTATGTGTTTCAGATTGTAGGATGGCCCGATTTGTCTGGTCATAACGCAAGTAGTTTCCACTCGCCACCTCCGATCAGCAATGCTGTGAAATTCTCGATCAATAAGCATTTTACATGTTGAGAGTGGAATGTGGATTGTGGGTAAGTTACTAACATTTGATTGCGCAGCTCCAGCTCTCGCGAGCTCATCAGCTTTGCAGTTACCTTCGAATCCACTGTGATCGGGTATCCAGATAACTTGGACAGAATTCTGAACACTTATTTCGTTAAAAGATAAGAGACAGGATCGAACCACATCTGAGTGGGTATAAGAGTGGTGAGTGCTCGAACGGCTGCTTGACTGTCGGTGAAAAAGCGGATATCCTCTATTGATATTCTATTTTCTAAGAGAGTTTTCGCAGCATACCAGATAGCGCATACTTCCGCTTGGAATACGCTACAGTAGTCGGATAATCTAAATGATAGATTGATGTGAGGGGAATTGGAAAAGATTCCAAATCCCACTTTACCGTCTTGTTTTGAACCATCTGTATATATAATCAGAGGGCCATCGATTTCAGTTAGATTTGTCTTCCATTCTTCCCTAGTTTGGAGTGAACAGGAAAATAGCAAGGGTGGTGATGGAAGACTTACATGATAGTCTATTATGTCAGAAGAGATAACAATGTTCCTGTTCAGTATGGCCGAATGGCCAAGATACTTATTCCATTTCGATATAGCATTCATGCGTGTCGCTGTAATCGCTTTGCCAGCCAGATCGATAGGGAACAAGTGAAGCAACGTATTTAGAGCCTTAGTTGGTGTTGTACTTAAGCATCCTGTTATCAGGAGGCAGGCTGTTCTTTGGACTCGATCAATTGTGGCTACTATACACCGTTTTTCGAGTGCTGTCCACCATGCAACCACACCATAGAAGAGTATCGGTTTGATGATCGAGGTATATATCCAATAAATGATCCGAGGTGAAAAACCCCAGGTTTTGCCTATAGCTTTCTTACTAGTATAGAGAGCTATGAAAGCTTTTTTACATCTGTTTTCGATGTTCAATTTCCAACTCAACTTCCTATCTAGAATAACTCCTAGATATTTAGCTGAGTCAGATAGAAGTAATGATTCCCCTTTTAAAGTTATTGTTTGCAGTGGAGGAGATTGTTGTTTCCTATTGAAGAGAACAAGATCTGTCTTTGCTGGATTCGCATTTAGTCCGCATTCGGTGCACCATTTTGACAGAATATTGATTGAGCGTTGCATGAGCTCAGTGAGGGTATTCAGGTGTTTGCCTGACACGCAGAGAGCAATGTCATCTGCATAGGCTACAACCTTGCAGCCTGCTTTTTCGAGATTTCGACGCAAACTGTTTACAGCGAGATTCCAGAGAAGGGGTGAAAGTACTCCGCCTTGAGGAGTGCCTTTGACGGCGTACATTCTCATGCGGCTTAACCCAAGCTCTGAAGTGATTATTCTATTTTGGAGCATTTGTTCGATCATCTTTCGGATGGAGTAATTAATACCCAATTTGGCAATTTCAGACAAAATAGCGTTGGGTTCAATATTATTAAAAGCACCTTCTATGTCCATAAATGCGACAAGAGAGTACTCTTTATTGTGAAGGGAAGTTTCCACTGTTTGCACCAGTGAATGAAGTGCCATTTCAGTCGATTTCCCTTTAGTGTAGGCATGTTGTGCCTCAGAGATCAACTTAGTATCAAGTTGGGTTTTGATTTGCTCATCTAAGAGTTTTTCAAAAGCCTTTAAGCAAAACGAGGTTAGGTTAATGGGCCTGAAGTCGTTTGGTTTGCAGTGTGAAGGCTTCCCCGTTTTCGGAATGAATACTACCTTCGATTTCTTCCAAATTGCCGGAAGGTAAGAGAGATTTAAACACTTGTTAAAGATCCTTGTTAACCAAGGCAGTAGAATTTCCAGTCCTTCTTGAAGTTCTGCTGGAATGATGTTGTCAGAACCTGGTGATTTAAATTTTTAAAACTTAGTATTGCTGCAGAGATGCCATTAGAGCTGATTAGATCTGATCTATTCCCTGATCTTTGACCATTGCAATTTTTATTTTTCGGCATTTATCAAATCCTAGGGGCATTCGGATATCTTTAGAGAAGCGAATAACGCATTCTATAAATTTTTCCAAGTATTTTTCTTTGTCTGCATATAACTTTAGGTCATCTACATAAAAGATATTTACTATATTTAATTTTATTTCATTTCATTTCATTTTATTTTATTTTATTTTATTTTATTTTTTTTATTTTATTTTATTTATTTTTTTATTCAACTTATTGCCTAATTATTTTTTGCGCTTTCCATTTCATATTGGATTTCATTTATTTAATTTCTTATTGTTTTTTTTTCATTAAAATTTTCTGAGATCAAAAATATATGGAATTTTTTTAACTAAATTTTTTTTATTATATTTTGTTTTATTTCACTTTACTTTATTTTATTTGGTGCCACTTTTTTATCTAATTTATTTATTTATTTTTCATACTGGATTTTATTAATTTAGTTGTTGTTTTTTATCACTATTTTCTGTATTCAAAATTATATAACTTTTTTTTATTTAATGTATTTTGTGTTATTTTATTTTTGTGGTTATTTAAATAATATTATATTTTATTTCACTTTATTAACTATTTTTTTTATGCATTTTTTTTTTCACTTTTACTTTAACTTAATTTTATTTCATTTCATTTTACTTTATTTTATTCCATTTCGAACAACTCGGCTTCCCTAAAGAGTATTCCTGCAAATAGTTTGTATGTAGAAAATTGCCCAACGCACTGGCGTTTCTGCGGTTGCGGTTAGAATTTAGCTAATTAACTCTATAAAGTGGCTGATGACCACAATTTACGGGCAGTGAAAAGGCAGCTACTCAGAAAACATTTCAATGCACCAACCGGTAATGGGTGGAAGAGGTCATACCGCTTCGAGAGTGACTAGAGTTGAACTAGTTGCAGTGAGCAATGCCAACGCTCCGCTATTATACGATACGCGCAGTGAGGATTAGACGAATATTAGTGCGCGTATTGGTGTAGTCAATCATCTATGCGTCAGTTTACTAGGCCGTCAGCTTCAAAGGAATTTGTAATGTACTTCAGAACTAGCAGGGTACGTACATATGATTTCAGAGAAAGTGCATATGTGTGTATAAGTATGTATATGTGTATGTATGTAAGTGATGGCTGGAGGTGATTATAATATTTGCGCGCACTTCAAATTCACTTACCTGACGTGAAAGCACGTTGGCCACATCGTTTGATGCCTGAGAATCGGATTCGACCTCCTGTAGGAATGTTTCCCATGTTTGGAAAATTGCCATATGGCAGTCGGGTCTAAAGAAGAGAAAAAATGTTGTGTTAATTATATCAAAAAATCAAAAATTAAAAATTATTGAATATTCGTAAAAAAACTTTCTGTTCCCAAAATTTTACCTCGATGGAAAATCAAAATCAGTTTAGAAATACTGGAACACAAAGAGGAGGCGAGGGAAAGTAGATACTTATAATGAGAAGGTAGTATTAATTCCAAAAGTGTGTAGGGTCTCCGAAGTGAAGGCCGATAAACTTCCTTTCTTCTTAATACCATATTCCATGGAGGCTTTCAGATACTCGTATGCAACAACAACTATGGGCAGACAACATCGTGCATTTCAAACTCGAAAGCATATAACTGGGTAGTGAACTCATGGAGTTCTCGCTATCAATATTAATAAGAGATTTTTCTTTAAAGAAATTATCACCAGCATGGTCCTCTGCATAGAAGGAGCATTTAGTTAGATCTTTCTGGAGATTGATGTTAGATCTGAACGCAGAATGAGAATAGAATGATTTCTGGTGGAGTTACCGGCGATAAACAAAACTGTTTTACATCTGGAAGAAAAATGGGGGGAGGCTGACGAGTATCACAAATACACTGCCCGTCGTCCTCAATGCGATTCTATAACCCACGATGCTAAAGCTTCTTCATTCCAATATTTGTTATCGCAAGCTTCAGACCAGCTGCAACGCAACTAGATTGCATGCGGCTCGAGTATATAAAGACCCAGCCTTTATTTACGCTAGAATTCTGTAAACTATCCTCAAATATAGAGAGATTAACAACCCGATATACTCAAAAGAGCTCGCACTAAATCTCATTCCTCTATGCCACCCGAACTATTTTAAAGTTTTTCAAGTTGAGTTAATGGCCCACGGAGAGACGATTATCTGCCTCGGACGTACTTCCATCTCTATGTAGCCTCTAAAAATTTACTCTGACAATATAATCTCTTTTGTATTGATCTTCATTTATAGTACGCGGCATCAGTGGGCATCTTCAGATAATAGGTCTATTTATAAGTTCGTGCGGTTTTACAACAGATGGCGTAACTTGATTATTATTCCATCGATCCACATTTCCAAACATTCATTGGAGAGCTACTGTCGTAAGGCACAAACGTCAGTATAAGTTTTTTATTTGAAGCGTAAACAACAATATTTTTACCACACTTGAAAATGTCGAATTTCGTGCCAAATAATGTGTTTTTGCGGGGAATTCTTCTTCATTATTTTAATATGAAGAAAAAAGCAGCCGAAAGTCATCGTATCTTGGTGGAAGTTTATGGTGAGCATGCTCTATCTGAGCGAACGTGCCAGAAGTGGTTTGCACGCTTTAAAAGTGGTGATTTTGGATTGGAAGACGAAGAACGCGAGGGTGCGCCGCCAAAGTTCATGGATACCGAATTGGAGGAATTGCTCGATCAAGATCCGGCTCAAACGCAAGAAGAGGTTGCAAAAACTTTGGGAGTTGATCAATCAACCATTTCCAAACGTTTAAAAGCCATGGGAATGATCCGAAAGGTAGGCCATTGGGTGCCGTATGAATTGAAGCCAAGAGACGTTGAACGCCGTTTTATGGCATGCGAACAACTGCTTCAACGGCACAAAAGAAAGGGTTTTTTGCATCGAATTGTGACTGGCGATGAAAAGTGGGTCCATTACGACAATCCAAAACGTCGGGCAACGTATGGATACCCTGGCCATGCTTCAACATCGACGTCGGCGCAGAATATTCACGGCCTGAAGGTTATGCTGTGTATCTGGTGGGACCAGCTGGGTGTTGTGTATTATGAGCTACTGAAACCGAATGAAACGATTACGGGGGATGTCTACCGACGACAATTGATGCGTTTGAGCCGAGCACTGCGAGAAAAACGGCCGCAATACGCCGATAGACACGACAAAGTTATTTTGCAACATGACAATGCTCGGCCACATGTTGCACAAGTGGTCAAAACATACTTAGAAACGCTCAAATGGGATGTCCTACCCCACCCGCTGTATAGTCCAGACCTTGCGCCATCCGATTACTATCTCTTCTGATCGATGCAACATGGCCTGGCTGACCAGCACTTCCGTAATTACGATGAAGTCAAAAAATGGATCGATTCGTGGATTGCGGCAAAACCGACCGAATTTTTCACAAAGGGAATCCGTGAATTGCCAGAAAGATGGGAAAAAGTAGTAGTAAGCGATGGACAATATTTTGAATATTAAATTTGTAACCATTTTACGTCAATAAAGTTTCAAATTTCGAAAAAAAAACCGCACGAACTTATTCATAGTCCTATTAAATAATTAAAATATACTCTCTTTGACTGTGCACGACCTGGAATAGAACTCCGTGAACCCCTTTGTGTTATACTTTCCTCCCGAGATCTGATTGAGTCAAAGAATTGACCCCAGCGGAATTAGACGATACATCCAACTTTATTTTAATAATTTATCCTTCCTTCTTGAGGAGCGTCCAGTAGGCTCTTTAATGTGCATAGAAAGACCTTACGAACTCTCACTATATGGAACACTGTTTGCCTTTGTAATCACATCATGGTGCCTCGCTGTCGTGTGACTTCTTCACCTTGATGCTTGAACTTAGTCGCTCAAGACCAATTTTTTATAAGAGCGTACAATTGCTGGCGTATGCCGATGATATTGACATCATCGGGCTTAACAACTGCGCTGTTAGTTCTGCCTTCTCCAAACTGGATAAAGAGGCAAAGCGAATGGGTCTGTTGGTGAACGAGTACTAATCGACGTACTTTCTGTCATCAAACAAACAGTCGACGGATTCGCGTATCGGCACTGTTCACGTTATGATTTCGAGGTTGTATGAGACTTCGTTTATGTCGGAACCAGCATTAACACCGATCACAGTAACAGTCTTAAAATCCAATGGGAAATCCCTCTTGCCAATAAATGCTACTTTGGACTAAGTAGGCAATTGAGTAGCAAAGTCCTCTCTCGACGAACAAAACTAACATTCTATAGGAATCTCATCATACCCGTCCTACGTATGGCGCAAAAGCTTGGACCATGGCAACATCTGATGAGGTATCATTGGAGTGATTGAGAGAAGGATTGTGCGGAATATTTTTTAACATTTACAGGTTGGTGAAAGCGAGTATCGTAGGCGATGTAGCAATGAGCTGTATGAGGTTTACCACTACATAAACAAAGCGAAGGAATAAAGAACCAGCGACTTCGTTGGCTGGATCATGCCATCTGAATGAAAAAAAAGCTACGGCTCTGAAATTATTTGATGCGGAACCAGCTGGTGGTAGCAGAGGAAGAGAAAGACCTCCTCTACGTCGGAAAAATCAGGTCGAGCAGGACTTATATTCTCATAGACTTGGAATTGAAGAATCTATGCGTCTCCCTAATACCAGCAGTGTCTTCCAGGCGGAAGTACTGGCAATTGGGAAGCTTGTAGGCTACTAATCGCAGATTCCTCTTTTAAGGACACTATCGCTATTCTTTCGGATAGCGAAAACCATAAAGTAACCTTAATTTGGGTCCCTGGACACCGAAACATAGAAGGTAATGAAAAATCCGATGAACTGGCAAGAGGGGGATCTACCATGAATAGCGTTCTTGCAGTACCGGAATTCACATTATTAGGTGCAGTCAATAATGCAATTCCTCTAAAATACCTTCGAATTGCCAATTGTAGATGGAGAGACCAGACGAAATACAAAATCAGCAGGACGTTATAGCCCACCTACAACCTCAAGCAATCGTCGACATTGATAAACAGAAACGACGGGACGCCTGTAGACTAACGGCAGTCATAACTAGCTTCTGGTCTATCGGACAACAAGCAGCCAAAATAGACATCCCTCACAACACATTCTGTCACAGTTGTAAACAACCGGAGAAAAAGGAAACAACCTTCCACTTCCTCTGTGAGTTCCCTGCCCTATGGAAGGACAGAATGATAACCCTGGACAAATCGCTGTTCGAGAGTCTCGATCAACTGCCTGGCTTAGACGTCAACAACCTAATAAGGTTTCTAAACCGCACAGACTGGATATAGTCATGCTGTGAATAACCGTTAAACAAGTTGGTAACGAGGATGTGGCAACAAAATGGTGCAGAAGCGCTAGTTGGATTCTGGATGAATCCCCACTCTAACCAACCAACCAGGACTTGGATTCACTTGCTGTATCCAACTGCCGTCGGTTAACATGAGAAGGAAACGACTGGGACGCTTTGCGAAACTCGGCCACAATCGCTTAAGCGGGTATTGCAAAAATCAAGTAGATGAAAAAGAAGTCTTCGTTATCAGGTAATTAAGGTTAGTAGGATCAATCATCTTTGGCTTTGGTGAACTGGGTGATGAAGCACCAGAGTAAACCCTCTGCAAATGCGCAACTCGTGCAAGGCGAGGACCTACTCATCTAGATACATTGGATATCCTACCACGTCTACTATCTGTAAAAACTGTAAAGAGTAACTAAGGATGAAAATTAGTAAGAGCATGTCGAGTAAGGCATAGCATAATGTTACTTAGGAGGCTGATTATAGTCTTTTCAGTATATATACAATAGCTTTTATGCTTATTTCAGGATCAGCCATCGCTACAATATTTTGCTTGAACACGAATTCTGTGTCTGTAAACCATTTTGCATTAAATAATTGGCAGGAGGATAAGTCAAAAAAATAGGACAAATACTAAAATTTATTGAGAAAGTTGGCATCTGAATTCATGAAGATTGGCTCCCTTATGCGAATCTTGCATGCCGCAGTGCTAAATCCTGTCGATATTCTATTTGCCTACCCATTGGAAATCGATATCTTGCATTTGTATTTGTATTCTTACCTTTCTTTGCGAAGTTCTGCATTCTTTTTACGATAATTGGAGACTAAAGTTTGTAGGGCAGTTGCGTGTTCCTCGTATAAATGGGAAAGGGTTTCGGTGAAATCAGATACTGGAAAGAAATAAAGCAGAGTATGGATTTAAAATTAATTAAAGTAATTGAAACTTAAGCCTTCGAAATGAGAATTTATATTTTCCATAATCACTAATACATACAAACACACAACATAACACAAAATGTCCCATCCAAATAATGCCACCGCCACCACACCCAGATTAGGATGACGAACTGCCTTCTTGGGCCGCCAACAAAGCAAATATTGATGCAGCCACAAACTTCGTATTAAATGTAAGCAGATGTAAGCATATGACCGATAGGTTTTCGTAAAAGAAGATGCGCACTTTGTTTTCGTGCCACAACTGGCCGCGTAAAATTATGACTAACTGTCGCACGCACTCGTGTAAACAAACCCGCCAACATCGCACAAGTGCGCTTTGGGAGGCTATTAAAAGTTTGAAATTAAATTTGTCTACTACGCAACGGAGTGAAATGAGCCGATGGCTGATGACGTATTGCTGCTGTTGCTGCTCGCTTTGGCAGCTGGCTGGCAGCTAGGAGCGTGAATCCTTTGATATGATTTTATGCGAACCCAAATCAAATTGATGAGAAAGTTGAAAATATCATTAGCTGCGCTAATGTGGAGCTTTTAAAAATAATGCACTTTTATACTTTGGTTCGTCTTTAAATAGTTGCCTTTTGAATAAAAACAAATTTTACGAACAAAAATGATTATTGAATTATAGGCAAAGCAGAAAAGGTGTTTATTACTTTAAGAGGTGCAAATTCACCTTTATTTAAAAGTTGGCATCCTTTCTACTTTTAATGAGTAATTTTGCTACAAATATCTACAGTAGACGGTACCCGCGTAGCGAATAAGAAAGCAAAAGTTCGCCGTATGCCACTGAGTCTGAAGTAATTTTGCAAGGCCATTTTTAAGGTATTCGAAGTCTATGGACTTTGAAGCAGAGCCGTAGCGTTTTGTATCCATTCGGACTACGAGTATAAGACTCAGCCAACGAAGCCGCTGTATGTTTTTTCGCTGCGCTACGTCTATGTCATCATAAAGCTCTACAGCTCATTGTTCCCTCGCCTATGATATCCGTCATCATCAGCGTGCAAAGGTACACAAATCTTGCGCAGAACCTTTCTCTCAAACACTCCAAGCGTCGCTTCATCGTATGTTGTCATCGTCCAAGCTTCTGCGCCATACGTTAGGACGGTTATGAAGAGAACCTTATAAAGTGTTCGTTTTGTTCGTCGAGAGAGGACTTTAGTACTCAATTACCTACTTATTTCAAATTAGCACCTGTTGGCAAGGGAGATTCTTCATTGGATTTCAAGGCTGTCACTGTTATCGGTGTTAATGCTGGTTCCTAAATAAACGAAGACTCTTACAACCTCGAAATCATAACGTGAACAATGCCAATACGCGAGTGCGCCGACAATTTGTTTGATGACAGGATTTGGCCTCGGTCACCACCAGATCCATTCGCTTTGATATGAATATCATCGGCATACGCCAACAATTGTACGCTCTTATAAATAATTGTCCCTGAGCGATTAAGTTTTGCGGCTCGCACGATCCTCTCCAACTTCAGGTTAAAAAAGTCACACAACAGCGAGCAACCCTGTCTGAAACCTCGTTTGGTATCAAACGGCTCGGAGAGGTTCTTCCCAATTCTGACGGCGCTGCTGGTGTTGAGCAACGTCATCTTACATAGCCGTATTAGTTTTGCGGGGATACCAAATTCAGACATCGCGGCATACAGGTAACTCCTTTCCGTACTGTCGAATGCAGCTTTGAAGTCGACGAAAAGATGGTGTGTGTCGATTCTCCTTTCATGGGTCTTTTCCAAGATTTGGCGTATTGTGAATATTAGGTCGATGGTAGACTTTCCAGGTCTGAAGCCACACTGATAAGGTCCAATCAGTTGGTTGACGGTGGGCTTCAGCCTTTCACACAATACGCTCGCTAGAACCTTATAGGCGATATTTAGTAGACTAATCCCGCGATAATTGGCACAGATGTCAGGATCGCCCTTCTTATGGATTGGGCAGAGCACACTCAAATTTCAATCGGCAGGCATGCTTTCATCCGACCATATTTTGCATAGAAGCTGATTCATGCACCATACCAGCTGCTCGCCGCCGTATTTGAATAGCTCATTCGGCAGTCCGTCGGCTACCGCCGCTTTCTTGTTCTTTAGTCGCGTTATAGCTATTCTCACTTCGTCGCGGTCAGGTAACGGAACGACAGTAGGAGCCGTCAATGATTGGGGTATCGGGATCTTCACATTCTCTGTGACATGCGCAGCTGTCACTATTTAACAGGTTCGAAAAGTGTTCCCTCCATAATTTAAGTACGCTCTGAATGTCAGTCACCAGATCGCTGTCTATGGTCTTAAAGAAATACACCCCGGCCTTGAAATCTTCTGCAAGCCGAAACTTGCAAGAACTTTCTGGTAGAATTTTCGGGCGTTGTTCCTATTAGCCAGCATCTCAAGCTCTTTCTATACTGCCGTATTTCGGCATGTCGTTCCTTCTTTCTAAAAATACATCTCTCTTGCTTCCTTAGATCCCGGTAGCGATTCCGCATCGCTCGCATTACGCCCGATCGCAGTGTGGTTCTATAGACAGCATCTTTTCTTTCGGCGGCAGCATGACATTCCTCGTCGTACCAATTGTTTTTTCGGGCTCGCCGGAATCCGATTTCTTCTTCGGCGGCGGTACGTAGGGAACGAGAAATGTTGCTCCATTGCTCGTGCATGCCTGTTTGTTGGGCAATACTCTCTGAGAGTGGGAGTCGAGTGGCGACTCTTCCGGCTTTCTGTTGTGATTGAAGCTTTTTGATGTCGAACATTCTTTGCGTAGGCAGATGTACGCTTTTTGCTGCACAGAGTCGTGTGCGTAGTTGGGCTGCAATGAGGTAGTGATCTGAGTTGCGGTTGGGTCCTCGGATCGTAAGTACATTTAATAAACTAGAAGCGTGTCTTCCATCTATCACAACATGATCGATCTGGCTTCGCGTTTTTCGATCAGGAGACTGCCAGGAAGCTGGGTGTATCTTTTTATGCTGGAACCTGTACTGCAGGCTACCATGTTTCGGGCCTCGGCGAACTCGATTAGCCTCTGTCCGTTACTGGATGTTTCGTTGTGCAGGCTGAATATTCCAACTGTGGAACCAAAAATTCCCTCCTTGCCCAGCCTGACGTTGAAGTTGGCAAGCACGATTTTTATGTTGCGGCGGGGACAACGCTCATAAGAACGTTCCAACCGCGTTTTGATGCGGATCATTGCGAGACGCTCGTCCACCGCAGTGAACGATAGTATTTGGCGACGAAGTCTCTCTCCCACAACAAATCCGACACCGAATTTGCGCTCCTTTACATGGCAGCTGTAGTAGACGTCGCAAGGTCCTATGGTTTTCTTGCCTTGCCCCGTTCATCGCATCTCTTGGATGGCAGTGATGTCAGCCTTTACTCTCACGAGGACATCAGCCAGTCGGGCAGAGGCACCCTCCCCATTAAGGGACCGGACATTCCAGGTGCATGCCCTCAAATCGTATTCCTTATTTCATTTGCAGGGATCAGTAAAGGTAGTCCTCATCCGAGGCTTTGTTGCTGTTTTCATTGGGAGGGCTTTTTAAGTGGCCGGTCCCAAACGCAGTGCACAACCAACTATCCTGGGATGCTTCACCTTATCACATTGGCTCGCTCTCAAATGGGTGTTCGGAAGCTACCCAGAAGATACTTAGGCGAAGCACGGAAGCTGTGAGCTGCTTGTACCGTATACAGAATAATCGTCCTGATCACTCCCAAGTCAATGGCAATCAGTGACTTTCGCAACTTGCTTGGACTTCTTCCACATGTAGTGTATCCATCCTCCGAAGTGTGTCCACATGTACTAAATTGAAGACATGAATATTGTTTTTCATTTGGACTTGAATCAGTAAATTTGACACCTTCTGACTTTGGTCACAATCGACAGAGCTTTACCAGCTCTAATTGGCATTCTTTATTATAGATACAAATAGTCCTATTTGGAGCTAGTTTCAATTGATACTAGTTCTATTTAGTACTAGTGCTGAACTAGTAACCTATAAAGCATTATGCTTTTCTCTATTTTATTAATATTACTTACACTAGTTATTTTCACGTGGCAATACCCGTCAAATGCCACTGGCTACTCTTCTATTATTTACACAAAATTCGGCATAATAAATCTAGTCGGTATCCATCCATCCAGCCAGCCTCCATTTTCGAAGGATTCTTAGTAAATATAATAAATTTATTAAATTACCGACACAGTCCTTTGGCGATAGTTTCAAAGTAGCATTGCATCCGATCGCTGTGTTCGCAATTGATTTTATTTCGCCTTCGTCAATGGCATACACACATACACACGCATGTATGTGTGAATATGTAGATATGTAGTGGAACGAAGTATGGCACTAAAAATGTATTTCACTATTTCAGAAGTTTCCTCTGGGATATACATACAAACTACTCATGCACACAAATCCTGTGAGGATGCTCACATACATATACACACACATAAGCACAACAATAGCAAAGCATTGCAAAATTGAATTACAGTTGATTTTGAAGTGGTTTTATTTGATTGTGCTCAACGTTTAAGTGGATGAACGAACGAATGACAAAACATGCGGGGCAAAGCGGGCTTACAAAGTTAAATGTTGGCAATAAAAGTGTAAATATTTATCTATCTTTATCGGTTTTTGTGTGGGCGCGTAAGCTGCTGTAGTGAAAAATAATAGAAAATAAATCTACACGATACATCAAATTCAAGCTGCCCATTTAATCCTTTAGAGGTTTGGGTATTTGAGAAAAAAGAAGAAAAATTTTGAAGCGAGTGTCATTTTGAGACACAAAACCACTACTTGGATGCACCTGATGGTTGTCAGGTTACCCGAAAGAGTTTTAAGACGTGGCTTCAAACGAGGATATTTGGACTAACTCAAGACTAACATTGCTGAATACTGGGAGCGATACCGTGATGTTCAGAAGAACTACAAGAGGCTTATTCGGGAATCGAAAAGAGCCTCCTATAGGGAATTCTGCAGCGTGTTGACTCTCTGAGTGACACAGCGAAATTGGTTAGGATCCTTAAACGGGACCCAACTGCAAGGACGGGTAACTGAATAAGTATGATGGCTCCTTTACGGCAAATGCAAAGTGAGACACTCAACTTGCTGATGGAATCTCACTTTCCAGATAATCATATAGGCATTGACCAGCAACTTTCCTTAACGAAAGAGGCTGTTGTCAGAGCTGCTACACCTTTTCGGCATGACTGGTACCTTGCCAGATCTGTGGCGAATGAGGCCATCAAATCTTTTGGCGGCTACCAGTCGCCCGGACTAGATGGCATATATCCTGTCATGCTGCAGGAAGGCGAAGAGTCCGTGACAACAGCCATGAAGAAAATCTTCTCTGCATGCCTCGCACTGGCCTATATACCACGCTCTTGGAGGATGGTGAGGGTCGCCTTCATCCCAAAGGTTGAAAGAGATGACTACACCTGCTCCAAAAGCTCTAAGCAAGGACCCATCAGCATGACTTATTTCATGCTCAAAAGTCTAGAAAGACTGGGGGAATTGCCTATCAAAGTGGAAAAACCTGCTAGTTGGCACTGCGAAACCTTGTTGCTAGGGTAGAGCTGGCCATCGATAAGAGGGACTACGCTATGGGCATCTTTTAAGACATAGAGGGGGCGTTCGATAATGCCACTTTTGACAGTATGTGCAGCTCTGCTAGTAGACATACCGTAGACCGTGTGCTAGTGAATTAGTTTCGTTCGATGCTGGGCGAAAGAATCGTCTCGGTGCGAGCAGAGGAAGATCTGATGGTGTCATCCGGTGTTAATAGAGGTTGCCCCCAAGGCGGAAACTTTTTCGCATAGATATGCGATTAAATTCTTATTTAATCTCCGCA
Organism: Anastrepha ludens; assembly: GCF_028408465.1. Lineage (NCBI taxonomy): Eukaryota > Metazoa > Arthropoda > Insecta > Diptera > Tephritidae > Anastrepha > Anastrepha ludens. Next base: position 22,363,396 of record NC_071502.1, on the reverse strand, counting down.
AGTGTTTTTATTCAAAATTGAAGTGGAAAATTTTGACAAATGTACTTTACGAGTTGATGAGAAATCGTGGGTTAAACATAACGAAAAAATTTACGCTAAATATAAGCAATTGACTCGTGATCAAAAATTGATTATATTTACTTCAGAAAAAAGAACGAAGGCCTATTTACGAGATAGCGAGAAATGTTGTATTTATGTAGCCATCAAACACTAATAAATTTTTCAAAAAGAAAAAGACTGGATAATCGCTTAGAACGTCAGAGTAGTGTTGGAACTAGGAGCAAGACATCTCACCGAACAGATGGTGTTAATCGTAGGATTTCTTCAAAGGATCGCTTGAACAACTTCTTAAAATATAGAAAGGTCCTGGAGGAGCAACATAATCTAGCCATAAGCACGAGAATTGTGCGCAGGAGGCTGTAGGAGTACGACTAGAATACAAGAAGACCCGCGTAAAAACCACTTAAGCCAAATAAGCAAACACGCATTGTGACTGGTTCTTGGAGCAGTGCTCATATTGTAAAATAAAGTATGAGAGCAGATTTAATTTGCACTGCAACGACCGCATGTCCTCGATTTCCAGGGGAATGCTTGAAAGAAAATTGTGAGTCGAGAAAGATTAAGCATACTGAAAGCCAAATGAGATGGGCATGCTTTTCTTTTTATAAAGGGCGTCCTTTACTTTTTGTTGATGGAATGATAAACGCCCAAGAGTATGGGGAAGTTGCAACCAATTGAATCATTCCGGGCGTAGAAGAACAACATGGGCAGACTTCTGAGGTCAGCTTTCGGGACGATTCCGCACCATGTCATCGGGCTAAACTGGTGGGTTTTTAGACGGTATTTCATCAACGATATATTCGTATGCTTATGGTTAGAAAAAGTGTCATCTGTCGCCATTTTGTTTCTTACAGATGTAGAAAATGTTTTCAAATTTCAGAATATCGCATATGGCATGACCAGGAAATTATCCCTACTTGAACCCGATTCAGCGTTTGTGGCACACGATGAAAAAGGCAGTGGCTGAACACAGACCAAACTCTTTAAGGCAGAGCCACAAAATTGTTCAACAAGGCATGGGAGCAGCAAATTCCAAACGAAATTTTTAAAGATCTGGTTTCTACAATGCCCGCCCGGGTGCAAGCAGTTATTGCTACCAAAGGCGGTTTAACTGCATATTAGTGCATTTACTTAAATATTCATAAATTTTTTTGTATCAAAAACAAACGCGAAAGTTGCGCAGACATTGGAAAAATATTAAGGGGTTACATACGTCCGCAATTTTCAAAAAAATTTTTTTACAGATTAGTATTCTCTATAGTTTTAGGCGTATTTCTGTTTAAGCCAATTGTAAAAATTCCTCATAGATACAAAGTTATGGAAGAAAATGTGACTGTCCGGCGAGAGTTTGATGCGCGCAGGTAGCTGTTGTTCGTAACTTTCGGAGCCTTTCAGCCTGTCGGTTCTTTGTTGTACCTGCTTTTAATGACGGAGCAGAGAGTTTATTAAGAATGGAAAGATTACTTGGAATAAAAATTCGATTTGAGGGGTACCACTAGTGTCTCGGAAAAATTCGAACGGGCTAAAACACGCACGAATCAAGGCTATGAAAGTAACAAAAGAGGCCAGAACATCTCTTAGACTGGAAAAAAATAAACAGCAACAATTGCTTACTCATTAGGAAGGCTTACAATATGAAGCTGGAATGGGAGATTAGACGTACAGTGCCGCTCAACTGAATAGGTTTGAAAATTATTTCTTCTATTTTTTCTTCTCTCTTTGTTCCTATGGCATTTTCTCCTTCTTTCTTTTTTGTTTTGAACATTCATTTGTTTGCTCATAATAAGACAAAAAATGTAAAGGGTTCTATGCAACGGTAAATCAGAATTTTGCTTTCGTCGTGAAATTCGCAAAATGTGGGGTCTATTTTTGCCTCATCTGATTAGGTTTGACAACTTCGACTTCACTTTTTGATTGACTGCGTGATTGAAAACATATAATTTCTTTGGTCTACTTTTTTTTTTTTTTTTTTTTTTTTTTTGTCGTTTATTTGCAATCTATTTTTAAAATAATAAGCAAATTATCTAACTATTAACAATTTGACTTATATTATTGAGCTCCATTGAGGTCAATAATGATATATATGTATACTACGATTAATGTACACTTATATTCAGACTTATGTGTTAGATTTTAATACATTTTAATATTAGATTTATCTATTAGGTTCTGAATGGAATGTCTAATACATGATGTCTTTTAAGTCTATTAATTTCATTAGTTTCATCAAGTAATGCAATTGCTAGCGGGTTATCGTGATAACTTAATCTCTGTAAATATTTTGTGGTAATTTTTTTTAATTTCATCTTTTATAAAGGGAATTTTTAGATCAGTATGTATGGCTTTATTTGTGACGAACCAGGGTGCACTTGTGATAAGCCTTAAAGTTTTTGACTGATATCTTTGCAGAATTTCTATGTTAGAATTGCAAGCAGTTCCCCACAGTTGTACTGCGTAGGTCCATACTGGCTTTAGTATAACCTTATATATTAATATTTTGTTATTTAGATTAAGTGTTGATTTTGGTCCTAGTAGCCAGTAAAGTTTGTTTGTTTTTATCTTTAACTGGTTTTTTTTTGCTTGAATATGGCATTTCCAGGTTAGCCGTTTGTCCAAATGTATGCCAAGGTATTTGACCGTATCATGTTTGGGAATTATATTACCATTTAGATAGAGTGAAGGGCATTCTTTCCGTCTCAATGAAAACAAAACATGCACAGATTTGTTTGTGTTAACTTTTAATTTCCATCGGTCCAGCCACGTCTGTATCTCGTTTAGTTCTATCTGAACTAGATTGGTTGCATCAATTGGGGACGGACTTGAAGCTAGTATAGCGGTGTCATCAGCGTATGTAGCCATTAGGACATTTTCGGTTTCGGGTATGTCAGATGTAAAAATCGTATAAAGTATAGGACCGAGTACGCTACCCTGTGGTACTCCAGCTTTTATGTATCTAATATCAGTTATTTCTTCATTTACCTTAACGTAAAATGATCTTTCGGTGAGGTAAGACTTTAGTGTTAGATAAAATGGTGCAGGAAGTATTTTTTTTAAATTTATATAACAGGCCTTGATGCCATACTTTGTCGAATGCCTTTTGTACATCCAAAAATACGGCTGAACAATATTCCCTTCGTTCAAAGGAGTCGGTTATGAAATTAACAACACGGTGACATTGTTCAGGTGTACCATGGTATCGGCGAAAACCAAATTGATGTTCGGGTATGACCTTATTTTCTTTCAGTCTACTTAAATTTAAAGTAATTGCTACCATTTAATAGGGGTCGGGGAAAATCTTTAACCGATTTTGAAAAAGGTCAAATTAAAGGCTATATTGAATCTGGTCTAAAACATAATGAAATAGCAAAGAAGATTGGTCGAAGCCAAAACGTGGTAAGCAATATTCTTCGTAATGAAGCCGTTTACGGGAAAAAATGAAAGGAGGAAAAAGTATGCTACAACGGCATTAGAGAGGCGACTAATCCTTCGAACTGCTTCGAATTCCCAACTCTCTGCCAGTAAAATCAGGGATGAATGCGGTGTAAATGCTAGTTTGGCAACGGTAAAATGAGTTATTCGAAGTGCTAAACCCTTAAAGAGATTAAAAATATAAAAAAAACCTACTCTCAATGATGCACGGAAGGAAGCGCGACTTCGATTTGTGCGGGAACACATGACATGGAACAAGGAGTAGAAGGCTGTGGTCTTCTCTGATGAAAAAAAGTTCAATCTCGACGGACCGGATGGCTACAACTATTTCACGATATGCGAAAAGAGGAATGCTTTTGAGTCATCATCACTCCTGTACAGGAGGCGTAATGGTTTGGGGAGCCATATCGTTTTATGGAACTTGCGAGCTGCAGTTTGTTTCATCAAAGATGAATGCAAATGTCTACAAGACTGTGCTCCAAAAGGCTTTTCCCGTGTTTTCCGAAATTTTCGGACCTATTCAATGGACGTACCAACAAGACAACGCCCCCATCCATACAGCCCGGGTTACAAAACAGTGGATTAAGGACCAGAATGTCAACTTGCTCGAGTGGCCGCCATACTCCCCAGACATATATATTATCGAGAACATTTGGGGACTTTTATCCAGGAGAGTGTATGAAGAAGGAAGACAATTTCAAGACTCGGCGACCCCGGTTGAAGCGATTAGAAAAGCCTGGTCAACTATTTCACTGAGTGAAATTGGAAAATATTACGATTCCTTATCAACTCGAATGTTTGAAATAATTAAGAATAAGGGTGGTCATACTAAATATTAAATAATACAGAAATAGCCTCTTTTATTATTTAAGTTAACAAGTGCCGTGTGCGCTGTGAATAATTTTTTTTTATAGTTTTGTTAGTCAAACCTATTCACTTCAGCCAAAAATAATGTAGATTTTCAGCTATGTTTTTGAAAATACAATATAATAAAAAATATATAAAAATCAAACCAAAAAAAACACAAAAAACTTTCGTATTTTATAAATAATTGATCATTTTACTTAACAAAATTTATTTGGTTTAAATCCGAGTGCTCTTTATGAAGATATTATGTTCTAAGTCTAAAAAAGAAGTCAAACTTATTCAGTTGAGCGGCACTGTAAGTTAAAAAAAAAATAAATTAAAAAATTCATTTTAAGTTCTTGCATTAAATGCGCACGACCTCGAGCAAAACGCACTTGAAAATTTAAACTCGTTTTTCTGATAACTCATACAATTTTTAATATTTTTTGATGCGTTTTTTTATTGTAATATTCGAAAGTGTGTTTTCTAAAGTCTGTCGGATTTTTGATATTTTTATTAAAAAATTGTATATGCATAATTAAAGCGTGACATTTATAACGTAGAACGCATACTTTTTTAAAATGCCGTAAACTGCAAAATTTTTCGAAATTCAAAAATCCGGCCCAACTACTACGATAACTACAACTTTTCTGTACAAGAATTTTTTTACTTTTTACAGATCCATCAACATTTCAAGGAGAAATGATGCAGACCGTGGAAGAATTTTTTCCATTATACTTTGGGTCACGTGATTTTTTATATGCCAATTTTTGTAAAGAAAAATTAAAATACATTTTTTTATAAAAGTTAAGTACTAATAAACAATGTATAAATTTCTTTACATTTATTTCTGTTGTTATTGCTTCTAAAAACAATTTTCCTTTTAGCGCATTTTTGGCGCTACTGGACGTATGTAACCCCTTAAAAAATAAGAAAAAATTCGCTTTTGCGTATGACAGAAAAATAATCTTCATAGTCCAAAATTAATAATTTATTGCTCAAAAAATATTTATTTATGAAACATCACTTTCCATTTTGTGGATTTGGTAAGTTAAGCCGCAGTAATTGGGGATAAAAAGTGCCCAAAGTGAGGTGGTAAGATTTGCGTAGCCACGATTGTACACACATTTTTCTATATCGAATTCTTAAACAAGATTTTCATCACGTTAGCAGTCAAATAATTGACTCATTGCAAATTCCCAATACAATGCAAATTTCATTTGGTATTAACTAACAATCAAAATTGGTTTTCCCACATGACTTGCCTCCATATTCCTAATAATGTTTTCATTAGTCTTACAGCTCTTAAAATTTCAAATTTCGTATTCATAAATATCAGCCAATAAAAGCAAATCACACGGAGGCCTATACGACTTACAAAATACCGTCAGTCCTAATTTAACCATACCTTCCCCAACACTTACAGTTAGACAAGTGAGTGGCATTTGCATTTACATAAAATAATGTTCCAAAAGTGCTAGCAATCAAAAGAGAGGAGTAAATTCCATAAGCAAATTGATGTCATAATTTTATGAGTGCATAAGCGCAGACAAGTATTTACACATTCAGTTTTAGATATATGGGTATATACATATGTACATACTTACTTACATGTATATGTTTGTAAGTATATTTCAGTGCGAACCTTACGCCTAAGTGCCTGGAGCATTTGAACTTTGACGTTGAATCTATTGAACTGTAGGGTAGTGGAAAATTACTTCCTTTACATCCCGCAATATAATTTCTTTGAGATTTTGTAAAGTAGTTCATATGATTTAAATAGGCTTAGCAAAGTAGGCGGCAAAATTAAATCAAAAGCGAAATAGTTTAGGAAATTAACTAAGAATTTCAAAAGTGAAATTAAAGCATTAGGTTTTTAGCTACTTAGCTGGCGGATAAATCCCTCCAAAAATAGATGAGTACTTGAGATACCTTTTTGAAATTTCTTCTTTTTTTCAATATTAAATTCATTTACCTGTAAATTCGTCGTTTTGCACTAACTTCCCATCGTCTTTTGCGTTATTTCCATTGCTGCTCAAAGTGCAATCAGGTTAAAGGAAGTTGGACTTTGGAGGCAACCTTTTAAAGGAAATGGTAGCATTTTGAGACAGTTAACACAGTCTTCCTTTCAACTTCAGACAGATCTCTCCATCCGCAAACTGGCGTTTGAGGGTCGTGCCGGGACAATCTTTCCAAGTAGGCAGGATTGAAATGAGGTAAAATCTGTGCTGAAGCTGGTAAATCTATCTTCACTGATGGTTCCAAGATGCAATCGCGAGTCGGAGCTGGGATTTCCTTTAAATCGGCCAATTCATCTACTTCCTTAAAACTACCTATTATTGCTAGTGTTTTATAGTGTGATCCTACGGGCATGCAAAATGCTTAGGGAACGTAGAAGCGAGGGACATAATAGCATTTTTTCGATAGTGAAGCCGCGATCAAGGATCTGACAATGCCATGGTGCAGATCCTAGCTAGTCAACTGCTGTAAGAAGGAGATCGAATCTCTTGGATGCGCAGGTTACATTTATCTAATCAGAGTTTAAGGACATAGAAACATAGTGGGAAATAAAATTGCTGATGAGCGTGCCAGGAAGACGACTGAATGGGTATTTGAGGTCGGCCCCCCGCAGTCATCGGCCACCACCTGACTGTTGTTAAAGTGGAATCACACAACTTATTTCTCAAGAAAACGTTCACGAGATGATTCGCGCCATTCCTTCGTGTGTTATTCAAAATTTCAAGGCCATGCAACGTTTTGGGCATTTTCGTTCCGCGAGAGAGAAAAAAGATACAACGTAGAGGAAAAGGAGAGAGAGAGAGCTATACCTTATACATATCTTAGATACACTTTAGGCTATTTTTTGGCGCTTTTTTCCGTTTCCTGCCTAGTGCTTGTGCGTACTATAAGGTGCTATCCATTCCGGCGTCGGATTTATTGGTATTGCCTTGCGGTAATTTGTGCCGTTGCTGCGGTAATGGAATCGCTGCGTTTGTGCGGGTGATAAACGCTCAGAATATCGGGCATTGTTGCCACGGTTTGTGTCCGGCTTTTACCTACACCGGTCGAACCTTCTTCGTGTTTTGTAAATTTTGTCTATTTGTATTCTCTGCAAATGTTGTGAACTTATTTAGATACATATATATTCCTTCTCTCTCTCTCTCTCTCATTCTCTCTCGGGTCTCTCCCTCTTTCTTTGTCTGCCTTGAAAGTTGCACTTCTATTTTTTTCATTTGAAAAATTCCTTAGCTCTACCGGGCACTCTCACTACTATACCGAGGTAGAGTTCAGAGCTGCGATTTTGATTTTGTGGAAATACCTGAAAGTAAGAATATCAGCCCTTCAACCACTTCAAGGGTAGTCGAGTACAGTAAATCCAGGTCAAACTATGTCAGCAGAAATAATATCCTGATGTTAGCATGGGTCCCAGGAAACGTAGGTATCGCAGGTAACGAGATCTTTGACTCTTTTAACCAGAATGGGCACTGAGGCCAACTTCTTTGGCTCTTCCTGTCATTAAGCAAAAGCGACTGTAGACAGTTTGTTGGACTGATGACGGGCCGCTTTCTGTGGGCAAAGCACATGGAAAGGGGGCATCTCCGGCAGTGCACTCTGTCCAGCATGTGGAGAGAAGGATAAGACGGCGGACCACTTTCTGTGCATCTGCGCAGCCTTCGCTCGGATCGACAAAACAAAACAAAAAACCAAAAAAGAAAAAACAAAAATCCATTTGATGGATTTTGAGACTGTTTTCTAGTTGAAGTCGTTTGTTTGTGCTGCAAGCTTTCAACTTTTTGAGTTCTAGACACTTTCTTTGCCATTCAGATATACACTACTTATGGAGGACTTCCATTTTTTTCAGACTTAGCTCTACCACCTGAGACATACTCAAATAGCGGATCACAGCCTGCAAAAGAGCCATAGACGCGGCTTGTTTTAGGAAAGCTCGTCTTCACTCTAACTAAGTACTCATCTATAGGCTCTCACGCCAGAAAGGTCGTAAATACTGCGCTCGTCTGGAGTAAATACTGCAGGAACTGATGAAATAAAAGTGAGCAGAAGAAAAAATCCGAGTAATGTGATTTCAAAAATGATACCCTTTTGGGCTTTACATTAATAATCGCTGATACAAATAATATAAGCTAACTTTTGGTCTAAAATATCAATATTAATATGAAACTAAATTCATTTAATTTCCTAATGAATTTCTTAACTTTTGATCCGCCCAAATTGTACTCTCATTTGGACAGCCTTTCTGCCTTATTTGAACTACACTTGCGGAGTTAGTAGGCTTGGAGACCAGCCGCCTGTTGTATTTTGTTCTGCGATAATTCGCCCTTACCTATCCCTCTTTCCTGCTTCCTCATTCTCTCTTCAACGATGCCGCAATGAACGAATTTAGGCTTCACGTCTAAATGGACTCTATTACCTTTAAAGTCAACCATCTAACCTTACCAAACCTTAACTAACCGGAAGATAACAAAACTTAACTACCATTTTTACCCGCTTTTCAGGTTCTTCTGCAACATTTCAAGAATTAATGAAAAAATTCACGACCCGAAATTAGCTTTGCTACATTTTGAGGCCAAACTCTTTCTTCAACTACTTACTTTCTTTAATTTAAAAATCTTGGAACACTTGAAAATATATAAAAAATAAAAAAAGAAAAAATCAAAAACTATACAACTGCGGTAAAAAAAACCTGTGATGATATGAAATTATTCCCATTATTTCTAAAAACAAAAACGTGCCGTAAAAGTTGTTTAACTCACAGAAAAATCCACCACCCTAGTACAAAGTAAATATTGAGCAAAATTATCTCACATGAAGGTCAAAGCAAATCAAATTGTCTGCTGCAGGGGTAATACCTAAAACCATTTTGTAGCTGTCATATAAATAATGCAAAGCGACTCAAGTGAATTATTGATGGGGCACCTTTTCACTTTTTAAGCTTTCGGCTTCATTACATCCATAGGTATCGGCTACAAAAGGAGCTGTGAAATATTTTTATATATTTTTGCTCTATTTCCATTTGATAGCCTAGGCTTACCTATTTTTGGAAAAGATGCTTGCATGTAAATATGTGTGTACGTATTCAATTCTATGGCTAGCAGCAAGCAGCAGAAATAAAAGTTTTGTAGCAAATGAGAACCGAATAGCAAATTCAATTGTGCACAGAATATGAAATTTAAATTATGGCCAAGTTTTGTTGCAACTGGAAGGTGGCATTTGAACTTTACGTGAATTTAAATTGAAATAAAAAAGTAAAAAGGTCTTCCAAAAAAAATTCCAAAAGAATTTATGAAAGCTAGTGAACAGCAAGTAAATGTTAAAGAAGTGGTAAAGAAGGGATATGAGAGGAGAGTGTTGTCTTTGACAATTTATTTTTATTCCGAACTTTTAGTTAAATAATGAATGGCTATTTCTCATCCTCTAACAAAGGCGGGAGAAGAAATTTATGGAGGGGGCAAAAAGTCTCATCTACGGGAAGTCACCCAGACATACAGGCAAGGCACGCTGCGTGTAGAGTCTGATAATGCAATCTGCGTAATAGCTAGAAAGATATGTACCTCTGAACCTCTTGGCAGATGAAATGTTTTGGCTCTATAACGAGCAAGGAGCGCGGCCCACAGCAGTAAAGAAAGCTGCTGAACAACTGCTGACAATCGGCTGGTGGCAGCAGCGGTGGGATGAGTCTCAAAGCGGATATTGGACCTACAAACTCCAACCACGTGATGATCAGTGTTTAATGAGAAACCAACGAGACACCGACTATCACCTTTCGCAGTTGCTCAGCGGACATGACTGTTTTCAGGAATACCTGCACCGTTTTAAGCTGGTAGACAGCCCAACCAAACTGCCCGAATACTGACGAAAACGCAGAACACGTCATGCAGTAACAGAGAAGGCGGACAGTTTCTGACGAACCGACAACAAGCACAGACGTTTGAGTGAAACACTCAATACAGTATCGTACAGAAGACAAGACGGTAGTGAGTTAAGATAACACTTCTGCAAGTGTTCCGATGTCTCCTTTACTTTGGAACCACCTATAAACATAGTGGGAGTAATTGGGACTAACGACGGTGTATAGCCTTTCATATGCCTGCAGGAGAGGAACCTGAACGCAGGTATCTGTTGTGTCTTCGGACATAAATGCGGATCCACCCAGGAGTTATACTTTTATGATCTCTGGGTAGAATTAGCCGAGGTGGAGGATTGTTTTAGTATTAGTGAGAGCGTGCGCCACATACCATAGGTGTCACGGTACCTCTGAGATGTTTCCCACATTTTGATTTCAACCTCCTTCCAAACAAAAAAAGGTACGGCAGCAGGGCATATACATGAGAAATAGTTCGGGGAAAAAGAAATCCATTATTTTCTCGGTAGACGGGGCTGTAGCGAGCGATGTCTCGTAAAGTATCGATCAAGCAATTTGAAGTTTATACTCGCTGTCAAGGTGACATTTCACACTAAAAATCTTCGTTTGCTGTTTTTGTTTGTTCCAATCAACAAAGAGAAAATTTGGTGCATTTTAGAGCTTTTCTTTGATGAAGGGGAAAATGCAGGCCAGGCCGCTGTACGGCATTTATGGTGCCAATACTGTAACAGCAAATTGCGTGCAATTCTGATTTCGTCGATTCCTTTCAGACATTTTTGATGTTAAAGAAAATGTCGATAAATTCACCGAAATAATCAAAGTTGAACGGCAACCAGACGTCTTATGAAACTGTGCGAAGTTTGACTCCCATATCCTCAACAGTCATGCAACAGATGAAATATTTAAAATAATATATTTTATCCTTAAAAAGTAAGCGAAAATAATAAATTAAATAAAACCGTCTCAATCCTGCATTGACAGCCAAGCAATCCCTTGAAGGTATGTGTAATCCACTTGTGTGTGTATATGTACGCAAGTATGTATGCACATTGCAAATTTTCGTACTTTGAAAAGCTGTCAAGTGATGTCGAAAGCAGCTGCTAATGTATCCGAACAAGAAGTTAAAAATCAATCAATGATCGTTAAGTCCATTTGTAGTGTAAAGAGAGTGGTGGAGGTGGATTGGCTGTTCAAAGGGTTATATAATTCCTGAGCAACAAAGTCAAATAATGTTTGGCTGCCGAGTGACGACTGCTGCTTAATTTTATTATCCAGCTATTAAGGTTAAAGAAAGCAACTGTTGGTTAAAGAAAGCAACTGTTGAGACTAAGTATGGGTGTAAATACTAAAATGTTCATGGCATTGCAGCAAGCAAAACTTTAGGGACGACGGGCATTTTTGTTATCAAATAAAAGCAAGACAGTGTGACGGGAAAATTTGTAGAAAAATTAGCAAAGTAGCAACGTAACTTTGGCCAACTTAATGCGGTTAGAAGTAAAAGTTTCTGGGGTTAAGCAAATGATGTGTAATCAGATTTGTGCTGCGTAGTTGTTTTTTTTTTTTCTTTTTTTTTTGCTTGGAGTAGTAGTAGTAATTCTTTATTTATTTATAAATATTGCATCTGACATTTCAATAAGTTATAAAATAGTTCGTTTAAATATATAAATACATAGAGAAGGAAATAATAAATTTGTGGCAATAACAATGTTGCCTGTCACAGCTCAAAAATTAATCAAAAATTATACTCTGCAATAAGAAAATTTCTGTAGCGTAAGGCTGAGTATATAAAGAAAATTAGTCATTTCCAATTGTGACCATTAAGTATATCTATTACTTTTGCTTCATTTAGCTTCGCTGCGTATCTTGTTTTGATCTCCTCCACCTACCAGACATCTTCCCAAGAAGTGCTGCATATGTTCTTCCTCGTTTAAATTGCAGAGGGTGCATATTTTCTGGGTATTTTCATACGAAGTTGCATTTAGCTTCAGTAAACTACATCTTGCTTTGAAAATTGTCGTAATGTCAGCTAGGCGCATATCTTCTTTAATATATGATTCCCCTTTTGAGTAGTCTAAAAGCTTATAAAATCGCATTGCGCTTGACTGTGCTTTTTGCCTTGCCATGTTGATATCTTTTATTTTCATTTTGGTAAGAAGTTGCACACAGCAATCTTGCCAGTCTGTAGCGGGGATGTTTTCTTCAAGCTTCAGACCGAACTTAATTCCCATGTCGTTCAGATGCTTAAGCCAAAACAAATTTTTACTTAAGATGCCTTGTGTTAGTTTGTGTGGGAGTCTGTTGCAATTGTATTTATAAATGGTTTTCCAGATATACTTCATGAGTAGCTTTAAAGAATAAATGTGGTTATCTTCTAAATTAGCTTCTAGTGTTATTGCATAATTCGGAGTGAACTCGGGTAGTTTGAGGATTCTTTTAATTAAGTATCGATGAAGTTTATTTACATCATCGAATAAGGCATACCCCCAAACTTGCGCTGCGTAGGTTTGTATCTCTCTGCATACCGCTTGGAACAGCTTCCATTTTGATTTTAATGAAATGAATGGCTTCGCTAAAAAAACGTTCCATGTGCAATTAATACTAGCTTTTTTTGATGAAACAGGTTTAATAGCTGAAACCAATGCCAGTGCCCTCATTTTAGGAAAAGTAAGATTTATCTTCAAACAGCTTAGCATTGGCCAACTTTTCCTTCATTGACTCATGCTTCTTAAAATGCTTACCGTCGAAAAGAATTTTATTTCTCGTACTCTTGTTTTTTTTTTTGTATATTTAATTGCATGAAAATATGAAAGTCAGCAATGATAACTGTCCTGCTGTGCATATTGAAAATTCTGCTGTTATTTTATGCTGTATTGATTGTCATGCAGTCAAACTTTTTGAAGTTACTTCAAATCTATTGAGTATTCAGCATAAAATATTCAATAGATTAGGAATGCAAATTCTTTTTCCTTATTTTTTATTCAAGCAAAAAACTGTATTCAGACGTATTTGATTTCTCAATAAATTTCGATGTTGTTTGCTCCGATTTCAGCTGCTTTCAGATTCACTAACAAACTAGCGGGCAGAGAAGTGGTGAATGGAAAGTGACTTATGTTTATGCACACTCTAAAGTATTATTGAGACATACATACACATGTACATGTGTATATAGGTAGTGCTATGTGCTTTTTAGCTTGATGTAAAGGGTTACCCAATAAGAGGTGGTATTTTGATATTCAAAGAAAAATGATATTTTTTGATATAAATGGTCGGATGTTTATTTCGTTATAAAGAGGAAGGTATGCCGTTAATAGTGGAAAATGACATCAGGCAAATGACCACCACGACCACGCTTACATGGCAATATCCTTTTCATGAAATTTTCCATAACCGAATTGCAAAGTGGCTGCCCTACGTCTCGATAGCCTCACGAATTCTATCTTTGAGGTCTTGAATCGGCCCTGGGCTGTTGGCGTAGACCTTCTCTTTCACGTATACCATCCAATTCCGGCCATAAAAAATCGTTAATAATAACACCCGTTATTGGAAAACCGTTTATGTCACAATTGTTCCACATTTTTAATTCCATATTATTTATAAAGGCCTCTTAACGTCGGAATAAGGAAAATTATGCGTACCTCGAAAATTTCTTCGAAGGAGCATCACAAAAAAACTATTACCGCGATTTCCAAATTTTTTACAACGTTTGAAATTTTAAATATGGTTTGTGTGTAGCACACATTTAAAGCGGTGTTGCCACCTATTTGTATTTACAAACAGTAATTTCTTAAAAAAGAGACATTGGTATTGCATCATCGGTATCATGGCAAACATTAAAAAACCCCTGTTTCAAAATAATTTCCTTTAAAAGCAATGCCGCCTGAATTTAAGTGAAAAAATAGAAACTTTTCATAAATTTCACTTCAATATCAAGATATTGGTACTCGTATCAGATGCTAGGTTAATAAAAATAAAATTTATCTGGTGTTGCCACATAATTTACATTGCAAAAATAGCAACTTATGGCATATTTCATTTTAATACTAATATAATGAGAACAAGCGAAAGGCGTTTTAGCAAACTTTAATAAAAAATATTTTTATTTGGTGTTGCCACATGATTTTCATTGCAAAAATAACAACTTATGCCACATTTTATTTTAATACTAAAATACGAATATCAAGTGAAAGGCGTTTAGCTGAATTTAATAAAAAAAAAAATGTATTGGTGTTGCCACATGTTTTTTATTGCAAAAGTAACAACTTATGGCACATTTCATTTTGATAATAAAATACGAATATCAGACTGAAGACGTTTAAGCAAATTTTAATAAGAAAATATTTTTATCTGGTGTTACCACATGATTTTTATTGTAAAAATAACATCTTATGCACATTTCAGTTGAGTACTAAAATATGCAGAACAGATTAAAGGCATCTAAGAAGACTTAAAAAAATGTATCTGGGGTTGCCACGTGATTTTAATTACAAAAATAGAAACTTATGGTACATTAAATTTTAATACTAAAACAGGGATATCAGTTGAAAGACGATTAAACAGACTTTAAAAAAAAATAACTAGGGTTGCCACATGGTTTTCTTTGCAAAAGTAGCAACTTATGGCACATTTTATTTTAATACTAAGCCATAGATATAATTTGAAAGACATTTAATCAGATTTAAGCACATTTAATAAAAAAATATATTTATTTGGCGTTGCCACATGATTTTTATTGAAAAAATAACAACTTATGGCAAATTTTATTTTAATACTGGAATACGAATATCTGATGAAAGGCGTTTAAGCAAACTTTAATAAAAAATATATTTTTATCTGGTGTTGCCACATGATTTTCGTTGCAAAAGTAACAACTTATGGCACATTTAATTCTAATATTAAAATATTATTAGATATCAGTTGATAGACAATTAAGCAGACTTTAATAAAAAACATGTTTTTATCTGGTGTTGCCACATGATTTTCGCTGCAAAAATAACAACTTATGGCACATTTCATTTTAATACTAAAATACGAATATCAAATGAAAGGCGTTTATTAAAATTTATTGTAATAACAAAAATATTTGTATTTGGTGTCGCCACATGTTTTTTATTGCAAAAGTAACAACTTAAAGCACATTTTATTTAAATATTTATATATGAATTTAAATATGAATATCAGTTGAAAGACGATTAAACACACTTTACACTTTAAAAGCAAAAATGTTTAGCTAGAGTTGCCACATGATTTTCATTGCAAAAATTTTACCTTATGGCATATTTCATTTTAATACTAAAATACGGAGAACAGACGAATGATATTTAAGCAAATTTTAATTAAAAATATTTTTAATTGGTGTTGCCACCTGATTTTTAGTAAAAAATTGGAATATCAAGATATTGGTATCAAATAAAAGGGCTTAAGCACACTTTAATAAAATAACATTTTTATCTAGTGTTGCCACATGAATTTCATTGCAAAAGTAACAACTTATGGCACTTTTTATTGTATTTTAGTAGGTACTAAAATATGGAGAACAGATGAAAGACGTTTAAGCAGACTTTATAACAAAATTTGTTAAATGGGGATGCCACATGATTTTAGTTATAAAAATAGAAACTTAAGGGACATTTAATTTTAGTACTAAAATTTGAATATCAGATGAAAGGCGTTTCAGCGAATTTAAATAAAAAATGTATATGGTGCTGATTTTATTTACTTATGGTACATTTAATTTTAATACTAAAATATTAATATCAAATGAAAGGTGTTTAAGCACACTTTAATAAAAAACATATTTATATCTGGGGTTACCACATGATTTTCATTGCAAAAATTACAACTAATGGCACATTTCATTTACAATGCATTGATTTCGTGGAGATTTGTGTCTTCTATTTCTATTTTAACTCAAAAATATCTTCTTTCTAAGTATGATTTTAGCAATATAAAGAACTTATGGGGAAGATTCACTTTTAGTTTGTATAGCAGGCCCTCATGTCATACCTTCTCAATTGCTTGTGATATGGCTAGGAAGACGGCAACACAGTATTCTCTATTTTCGAATGCTTCCCTGGCGAAATTGTATACAGAGTTGACCTGCTCGGTGGTGGAATGCTATTTCCTAAATCCAAACTGATGCGTAAGGATACAATTTTTTGTCCAGTTATAGGCTTGAGCCGATTTAGTAAACGTTTTTCCAAGGCTTTCGATATTTTTTTTATTTAATATAACTACTTTTTAGAATTTTACACGCAATTCGAGCGCAGATTATAAATAAACTTGAAAAAATTACTTCGAAGCTAAAAGCGTTACTGACTAGAAATCGCGAAGGAATCTGTGTTATTTCATTGTCATCCCCACGCTCGTTCGGCACTCGAAGTGTAACCAATTAAAAAGGCCATAAACTTAGTTTGAAATTTTACTCTTATTCAATTCAAAGTAAAGAAAGTGTGAAAATAATACAAAATTAAGAATCAGTTTAATTTTGCACGATATGACCACCGTTTGCCTTGACTATGGACTTGAGACGGTATAGCAATGAAACGCAACCTGTTCGAATGTGATTTGTAGGTATTTTGGTCCACTGGCGGACAATGGCTGTTTTCAGCGCTTCGAGACTGGCCTAAAGAGAATAATCCATCGAATTCGCGTCTGGTGAATTTGAGAGCCATTCTGTAGACGTTATGAAGTTCGGAACATCATTTTTTAGCCATTCTTGGTTCACGCGAGCTCTGTGAGACAGTGCCGAGTCCTGTCAAAACGTCCATGGTCTGCACGGAAATGTTTGTCTTCCCACAGCTTCAAAGCAACTTCCAGAATACTTTTCCGATAATATTTCGGATTTACATTGAGGCCAGGATTGACTAAAACGATTGGAGAGCGCCCATCAGCGGTTGCAGCGACCCAAACCATTACCTATGGTGGGTTCTGCCCTTCTGTTGGCCGATCGTTGACTCAAATTCTCGTACCAGCGGTCGGTCAAATAAGCCCCATCGTTTTGGGAGTTTACCAATTTTCTCGCCAGACAACGCAATGTTCGGAAATTGACCGCTTTCAACCAAGCGAAGCAACTACTTTGCTCTCTCAAGTCTGACTTGTCGCTGCTTTGGTGTGAGATCACGCGCCTTTGGGATCTTGTAAGGCTTGACTTTGAGATAATTTTTCAGTATGCGGGGGATGTTACGGTCAGATATTTTCAGTTTTTTGCCATTTGATTGGCACTTCGTCGAGGAGTTTGCTCAAATCCCTTCTTCACTTTTTGAACCATTTTACGTCGCGCTGCAGTTTTTTGATGACCACCTCCATGACGGGTCGCGATGCTACCAGTATCATTGTAACGAGTAATGGTGCGATAAACAAAAACTTTATTTACTTTAAGGTGCTCGAGCTCACGAACAAAAGCTGGTTGTGATTTTCCAGCCAAATATAATGCAATCACACTATTATATTTGAAATCCATTACTGATTTTCTTTTTTCGCGTTTACCCTCGGCAAAATTCTTCCGCGATGCAATACTCTGGACTGTCATTTAGCCAACTAACAAACAGCTGATGCACGCGCATCTGAAGTGGTCTGAGGCTGGTTACACTTCAAGTGCCGGACCCTACAAAGATGGCAAGTTATGTTTATGTAAATGTATTCACAGACTAATTAATGCCCCACCGTAATTCTAAGGCATTAGCTAAAAACAAGTTGATCTCCAATTATAACCGTAAGCGACTAGTTGGTGACTAGTTGATGTCCATTTGCACGCCACAAAGGCTAGTTTTGTTCTATTCTCTTTAGCACCCACTTCATAACCTCTTCCTCTAATTATGGTAGATATACGAATACTTATATGTATATACAGTATAATGTTCGCTTATAAGTTTATTAGTTCTTCCTATTCATTCGCTCATTTCGTATCATTCATTGTCTTCGATTATCTGTGTGGCCTCAAAAGGTGAGTAATAAATTTCATTACAACAACTCAATATTAGGAGTTCAATTCAATAAAATAGAGATAATATTTTGACTATGAAAGAATGGGAATTGATGAAATGATTTCCATTGTTCCATTTTGTATGTATTGTGGCACGTGTCATGGAGTGCAATAGAATTAATTCGATACCGAATGTGCCAGGTGAGTTGAGATGAATATCTGATAAGCTGCGCGCACGACACACTCATATTGTATGTGAATAATCCGTAAAAGCGTTTTTTTTTATTTTTTTATTTTTTTATATGCCCTCTTTGGGATATTTCCGCATACTGGCGATTGCTATGAAGTGCAAACACCGCCGCTGTTCAATCGCGCTTTATTTGTTGATATTAATGAAAATTCAAAGTGTGGTCATTCAATCAAATCTGTTGCAGCCATTTATCTTCCTTCCAGCGTGAAGTGGTCGTCCATTTAAACAACGTATTTCAATGTTTTTTCGTACTTATTTTAGTATTTATTCAAGTAAAGGGTATTCCATGAGGGCCAAATATGTTGAATGTAATGCACCCTTTGAAGTGCTTACTGTTTAGCTGCGGTAATTTTCAAAAATTAGGGTTCAATCGATGAAAAATAAGCCAAGGAAAAACGCGTGAAACATGTGAAAGGTTACTCCCCAAATGTAGACATGTTTGCAGAGATGCTGATCAAGCACAGCTGCTAATGGAATTTACTACGATATTTGCCAACATTGGATGGACAAATTTGTTTAACTCACAACACCAAGAACCAGACTACAATTTTCCGAGGGTTCTTGACGTTGATTCCTTAGTAAATTTATAGTCCGCCAAACCCAATGAAATGATGCACCACTACCATGACAGATGACTCGAAGCTGGACGGAAAAAGGAAAGGTTGGTGGGAGAGTATTCTGCGAGGAGACCTCCCCATCAAACTCAAATTTAGGCTGCCAGACCGCTGTAGTGAGAGTTAAACCAAGCGGAGGTAGCCGCAATTAAAGAAATAGAAGATTAGTTGATTGCTTCTGTACTTACTGTACAGGACGTAAATATCTACACCGCCAGCCAGGCGGCTCTGGGTTCGTTATTTGTACGTTTGAAATTAGTTAGGGAATGCTACTTCTCTCTTGACTGCATCCGAATGCTTCGATATTAGGCTCATTAGGGTTCCCGGTCACAGTCGTATAGAGGGAAACTGCTAGACAGGGAACTCTGGGGAGAGTTTCACCGCCGAAAAAGAGGTTAGAACCTGTCATCTACTCCTGGAAATATGGGCCCCGTGTTAACTCAGCAAGCACCGATCTAGTGCGCAAACGTGCAAAGTCGCGAGATTCTTACTGATCACTGGTATATCGCTGGCGCTTAGAGGAATTTATAAGGCTAACACAGCACCAGCTTTTGAATTTAGGGTGTATCAAAGTCCAACAAACCAGCAACTTTCGAATTTAGAGTGTATCACAATCTAATAAAGCAGCAGCTCTCGAATTTAATGGGTATCCTTTATGGGCTTTGTCCGTTAGATATGAATGCAGTGAGACTTGGAATTGCTTCAAGCCTTTTCTGTAGACGCTGTCTGGAGGATGAGGTGGAATCATGTCAGCACCTTCTTCTCAGCTATCCAGCTCTCATCGGCATAGGATTCAGAGATCTGGGCTCTCACTTTTTTGCTACAGCTGCGGGTATAGTTCTTTTAAATACCATACACCCACTAAATTTCGTCAGTAGCTTGAAGCCGTTAATACAAATATCATTAGCAACCGTTGGTCGTCATCCAACCAAAAGCTCCTTATTCCTTTTTTTCGCACCTGTTTGGTTCTTCTGTTCCCTCTGTCTTTCCTCTGTATGCCAACATAATGGATGAATTTTGATTATCTGCCCAACTGACCCCTCCCGTGGGCAACCGTTTAACTTAACTTAACTGAACCTCTCGGAAGTGCGCATTTTCGAAACCTCAGGCACGAAGCACCACTTGATAGGAAAAATTTGTTCTAATGGCGGTCGCCCCTCGGCAGACAATGGCAAACCTCCGAGTGTATTTCTGGCATGAAAAAACCTTGTATCTACTATAAGTATCGGATCAAATAAGTTATAACTTTTCATAGAAGTCAAGTAACTCTAAACATTTTTAACGATTTACTGAAAATTATGATTTTGTTAATACGAGGTTAACACAGAAAGGGGACGATATGTCCTCACGTTAGATGGCCCATTCGATTGGTCTAATTGAATATTGCAATAAATTGATTGTAAATCTCGCAGTGTGGCAAAGTGCGTCGTCTTGTTGGAGCCAAATATCGTCAATGTTTAGCTAATTAATTTTTGGAAACAAAAATTCAATCAGCAACGCTCGTTAGCTCTTGGCAAACGCCGTAACGGTAGCTCCTTCCTCATTTCGAAAAAAATAAGGGCCGATGATGACGCCTGGGCTCCACAAACTTCTGCTTAAAAAATACTGTTCAAATTCTCCAGGCGAAAGGACTTAGCAGTTTCAAGATACTGAATTCAAATCTTATCCTTTTCGCGTGCGGAACTTTACCTCAAACTCTATTCTAAACTCTAGAGTAGCGGTAGTAAAATCTGATGAATTGCTAGTAAGCCTTTGGCTCTATAAAATAACACTATGACCAAACATCCTAGCATTCCAAAAACCACCTTCTTTTATTCAGAAGGCGGTATTCGTTGCTGTCAGCCGTAGTTGTAAGCCTATTGGTAACTGTCTTAGTATGACATTAAGTGCCTCTGCTGTACACGATTTCATAGCTTCAGTTAGGTTGCTCGTTGTACGCTCGTTAGCCGCCGACTGTTAGCTGTACTGCTTGCTTATTGTAGGACACCAAACTAATGCTCCGTATGACATAATCAGTCTTACTATGGCGGTAAAAATTCAAATTGGAATCTTAGTATTTAAGTCCCAGCTTCGGCTGACAACCCTTTGCAAGTGTAATAACCTGCATAACCATTTTCTAATATTGCTTTTATTGGTAAACAACATTAAATGCGTTCTGTTTAGGTAAACATTAAGGCCACTGCTCGCAGCCCATCTACTTAGTTTAGTAGAAGTAAATAAACCTGTTGTTAAAATCAAAACGTCATCTGTATACGCGACCACCTTCACTCCCCCTCTGTTTAGTTGCAGGGAAATACTGTTTAGAGCTAGGGCCCATAAGACAGGGTCCCACTTATACTGCCAAGATTAAAATAATGTTTAACAACGCGCCCAGTCGTTTCTTTTTCATTCTAACTGGCGCCTGTTGGAAACACCAGTGAAGACAAACCCTTCTCCACCTGATATCTCCAAAGTAGAGGAGACCTTCCCTTCCTCTGCCACCACCTCTGCTACTTTCAGAGCCCGAGCATTTGTTTCTATCCGGACGAAATACCAGCCAACGAAGCCGTTAGATCTTTATTCACTGAGCAATGTCTATGTTGATACTCGATAATCGCCGACACCAATGTGCAAAGATCCAAACATTTTCCGCAGAATCTCCCGCCTCATCGGATATTGTCATCGCGCCAAGCTTCTGCGCCTTACGAGATGACGGGTGAGCGTAAGTTTTACTACTCCCTTGGTCACTTAGTCCAAAGTAGCACTTGTTGGCAAGAGAGATTCTACGTTGGATTTCAAGGCTGACATTGTTATCGGTGTTAATGCTGGTTCCTAAATAAACGAAGTCTTTTACAACCTCGAAATCATAGCTGTCAACAATGACGTGGGTGCCGATACGCGAGTGCGCCGACTGTTAGTTTGGTGACAGGAGGTACCTCGTTTTGTCCTCGTTCACAAACAGTCTATTCGTTTAGCTTATTTTTTACAGTTTGGAAAAGTCAAAACCAACAATGCGGTTGTTGAGGCCGTTGATGTGAACATCCTCGGCATAGGCCAACAGTTGTATGCTATTATAAAAATTTTGCCCGAGCGGCTCGCACGATCTTTTCCAGAGTCAGGTTAAAGAACTCACACCCTAGCGCTGCATTATTAGTTACAACGAAACTCTTCAATTAAGCCTTGACTTATTTAAGGTATTATTGTAATTTCAAAATAGGGACTCTTAATGGTACATCGTATAGACTGGAAGCAAGAAGCAATGATTTTCTGTCATCCTTAAAGACTATCTCAAACTATTTTTATTTGCGGAGCAAAAGCAAACGCAAATTTACAACAAGCTGTGAATCGAAATGGCAACAACAACTTGCAGCATTGCTTTATTTAACATTGATTTTTGTTTTTACCTTAAAGAAATCTAATTTCCAAATTTCGATTTGCATTTCCCTCTTTTCATCTCTTCTCGACATTCGATTCTTTGCTGTGATTCTGACCTTAAGAAACTCAGCCGTTATTTTCGCCCTGCACTCAGACGGATGTTGTGCATGTGTGCGCACTTCCTTTGTTTACATGCTTATATATGTGTGTAAGTGTAAGTGAGTGCGCGTGACTGTAATGTGGAGTACAAAAGCTACATCCGTGTGTCCCACACACATCCGGTCACGTTGCACTTTTATTTACAGCTTTCGCTTATATCAACAACTGAGTTTGGTTTTCTTCGAGTGGCAGGCAAAATTGAATCTTTTGTAGATTTCTTTATTTAATATTAAATAGTTTTATATCATTTTGTAAGAAAGTATTTGAACAGAATATACAACTCTCAAAAAACTTTTTATTAAGCAAATGCAGCAAATTGAATGAAAGACCCGTGTAAACTTAAAAAACTAGCACGTACTCAGTGTTTTAGCAGGTGTCTGGATGGACCTGACATATTTTCAATATTTAATCTGATAATAATCTAATCTAATCTAATATAATCTAATCTAATCTAATAATTTCACTGGATTATTTGTAAAAAATTCGAACATCGCCAACAAATTTATTCAAACAAAAAACCTTGCCGGTATCTGCCCCGTAAAATTCGAGTTACACAAGAACCTCAACTCATCCAAAGGCACAATTTATGCTCCTTGTTTGAATTTTGTTAAAGAAGACGAAATAGTAGAGAACTTGAAAGAACAGGGTGTTACATCTGCATACAAGTTCCCTAAATATGTTGAAGGTAAGCCAACCCCTTCAGGGGTAGTCTTACTCACTTTCGATCGCTATCACTTACCTGAGGAAATCGAAGTATCGTGGTATACAGCAAAGGTGAAACAATATTACCCCAACCCAATGCGGTGTAAGAGTTGTCAAAAACTCGGTCACACGCTCAAAAGATGTGATAAAACACCAGTATGTGTCACCTGCGCATACCCCCCTCACGTCGAAACCCCTTGTGCCCGCACCCTATGTGCAAACTGTTCAGGTGCCCATCCCTCCTCAAGCAAAACATGCCCAAAATTTATTCAAATGAAAGAAATCATTACAATAAAAACAGACAGAAAGTGCACTATTCGCGAAGCAATAAACATACATAAACAGCAAATACCTCAAAAATTAAACGAAATTTCTACCTCTTTCTCTGAAATGGTACAACAACCACAAAATATGCAAAAAGTCAATGGCCCTATTAATAACACGACAGTTAACCCAAATTCAAATGCATATAGCAACAATAGCAACCCCACTTCAAATATATCCACAAACAATACAATAAAAAAAACAGATAATTCAATAACAAACAACAATGCAATCACTAACAGCACGCCTGAATCAAACGCCATCAACATAGCAGCACCGAACTCAACCTGTAGTCAAACGGCAACCAGAATGTTAGTTGAAGACTTCATCTCCCAAATATATTCGCCTTCTCATAACATATTTTCACTCCCTACTCTTCTTACAAACCCTTCCCACTCCAACCTCCCCACCAACTCTTCCCAATCTTCTCTTACTTCAAACCCTTCTCAGCCCAATATTCATACAAACTCCTCTCAATTCTCTCCCACTTCAAACTCTTCCCAACCCAACCTTTTCCCTTTTACTGCTACACCCTCTCTCCCAACAACTAACTCTTCCGATACACAGTAAAGCATGAAGGTATTACAATGGAATATGAACGGTCTCATTAATAATTTTCCTGATCTTAGTATACTAATAAACGAGTTTTCTCCTGAAATTATTTGCCTACAAGAAACGCATATTCCACATAATAAATCTGCTTACTCACCACTAAAATATGTTAGTTACTATTACAATAGTCCAAACAACAACACTTGCAAACAAGGTGTTGCCCTATTGGTAAAAAAATCCCTCTTTCACAAATTCATCCCTATAGTATCCGATATTCAATCTCTAGCAATTGAAGTAGATGTAGGCTTTAAAATTACTGTGATTTCATGTTATATCCCACCTCACCAAGTTTTTAGCAGCAAAGACCTAATCCACATTCTAAACTCTTTCTCCACGCCTTTGATCTTGTTGGGTGATTTTAATGGATGGAGTCCCCTTTGGGGATCATCCTCCACCAACAACAGAGGAAAAATTATTGAAGACGTCGTTCTCGCAAAAAACCTCATCATCCTTAACGATTGTTCCCCGACCCACTTTTCCACCCACAAGACTTTCTCCCACCCTGACATTTCCATCGCCTCCGCATCCATAGCACCAAGATTAACAACTAAAACATTAGATGACTTACACAATAGTGATCATTTCCCCATAATTACTTCCGTTTCTTTACCTCAAAGTTATCAAGTTAAGCCTAAGCCAAAATTCAATACGGAAAAGGCGAACTGGGAAGCTTTCAATGCTACGTTGGTATCCTTAGCACACAACATACCAGTCTCTGCCAACGTAAATAAAGAAGCTGCGGCAATCAAATCTCTCATTCGGTCAGCTGCCAATGTTTCAATTCCACAGACCAGTACTAAAAAATATACAGCCAGACTTCCGTACTGGTCTAACTTGCTCTCCATCCTAAGGAAAAATAAGCAGACCTCATGGACTCAATTTAAAAGAAACAGGACGGACGAGAACTTCATTGCGTATAAGAGACACAATGCCCTATTCCGGCGTGAGTTGAAGTCTTGCAAAAGACAAGCACTAGAAACTCTCACAGCTAAAATTACACCACAGTCCAACCCGAAAAAAATTTGGGCTGACATAAGAACTCTCACTGCCTCTTCCCAACCTAACCATATCCCATTTATTCATTTCCCAGTAGGGCCAGTTTATTCCTCACAAGAGATAGTTGAAAAATTCGCAGGCACCTGGTCAAACTACTCCCACAGCTCAAACTTTCACCCCGACTTCAAGAGAAGAAAAGACAATATAAGCGCTTTTAAATACCATAACCCCTCCCCTTCCTCCGATAGTGTAGCAATAGATTCACCATTCACAATAGAAGAATTCGATTTAACGCTTTCTTCTCTGAAGGGTAAGACTCCCGGTGGTGATAGAATTAACTACGCGATATTAAAAAATATTCCTTCCTTCTTAAAATCCCGACTCGTTAACCTATACAACTCAATATTTAGTCAAGGCTTATTCCCTCAAGCGTGGAAAACTGCCGCAATTATCCCCATCCCCAAACCTAATAAACCCAACTCCCTCATATCTAGTTATAGACCTATATCCCTTCTCCCTTGCATGTCAAAAGTTCTAGAGAAAATGATTTCCCGGCGAATCATCTGGTTTGCCCAAAAAAATAACCTTCTTAGCCCACACCAGTTTGCGTTTCAAAAAGGACTTGGTGTAATAGATCCGCTTCTAATATTTGATCATTTCGCTAACTCAGCACTTGCCGATAGAAACCATGTATCTGTGCTTAGCTTAGATTTTGAAAAGGCATACGATCGAATAGGCTCTCACAATGTATTGGAAGAGCTAAGTCGCTGGAAGATTGGGGAAAAAATGTATAACACTATCAAATCGTACTTATGCAATCGCAAATTTTATGTTCGTGCTAACAACCATGAATCCCAAATCCTTCCCCTCTTTAATGGTATTCCTCAAGGATCACCTCTATCTGTCATTTTGTTCATCATAGCTTTTAATGAAGTTAACTCTATAATATCCAAACATCTGCATGTCGAACACTTCATTTACGCAGATGATGTGGTAATTTTTTCAAATACCAAAAATTTATCAGAAGTTAAAAGTACATTTAGCGGTATCCTTGCGGACCTCGAAGTTTGGTCACAAGCTTCGGGAGCCAGTATTTCTATGAATAAAAGTTCTACATTCCATATATGTCGCAAGCATAAATGCATATTCCCACCTTTATCCTTCTCCAATATCATAATCCCCCACACCAACACACTTAAAATATTAGGCATTATCTTTGATAAGCGACTAACTTATAAGCAACATTGTGAATACGTTAGGTTAAGCCTATTATCTAGACTAAACATAGTTAAATACTTATCCTCAAAGCACTGTTTGATACATACAAGTACATTATTAAGTATCACTAGATCTCTAATCTTATCTAAAATTGACTTCGGACTGGTTATATACGGACACTGCGCTAAAACTCATCTAAAGCGCCTAGAAGCACCTTACCATGCTGCAGTCAGGAGAAGCATCAGAGCCTTCCCCACTTCCCCCATAAACGTTACCTTAGCGGAAGCTGGACTTCCCACCATCTCGGAAAGGGTGGCCAACAATACAAGGACAAGTATTTTGAAGATAATTCAATGTAGAAACAGACTTTTGTTTAAACACATCAACTCGAGTACTCAAAAATTAAACACAAAGAGCCGGGAATCAACAATCTCCATCATTCTAAAAGAAGCCAAAAAACTGGATATCATTGCTCAGCCAGTACTTGTAGAACCCGCAATACATCCACCGTGGGTCGTTCCCAACTCGATGATTTTGAACAATCTATCCAAACATTTAAAAGATTCCACTAATACAAACGAATACAACCAGATTTTTCTCGAAACCATTTCCCCATTAAAGAAAGATTGGGAGATCATTTTTACCGACGGATCAAAAACCGACACCTGCACATCGTTTGCAGTGACAAACGCAGAAGGTGTTACCATCTGTGCCGGAATTTTGCCAAGATTCACTTCAATATTTACAGCTGAAGCAGCTGCGTTACTTGAAGCAGTAATCTTTGCCTCCCAGAAATGTAGCAAGCACTTAATTTGCACCGATAGCAAATCCGCAATCGAAGCTATCTTAAACCCCACAAATGACACCCCGATGATAACAAAAATCCGCAATATAATTTCAATACACACAGGTGCAATCAAAATTATGTGGATTCCTGGGCACTCTGGGATAAATGGTAACGAAAAAGCTGACAAGAGAGCGAAAGAGGCGAATAAGGAACCTCTACACACATTTAACTATATCACTTGCAATGACATAAAGATACTAGCGAAAGAACTTGCCGCAGATAACGCAGCAACTAAATGGAAAACTTATCAGCATCCTTATAAAAACTTTAACCCCTTTGGGGGAAAAAATACCTACCCTCCATCTGCACTATGTCACCAAACAAAAACCTTTACTCGACTGAGAATCGGTCACACACTCATGACACATGCCCACCTGCTCAGCGGTTCACCGAAGCCTACATGCCCTTTTTGTGGCTCCAATGAATTTACTACACTTCACCTGATAGATGCTTGTCCTTCCCTACAAAATATCAGAACAACCTTTTTCTCAAGCATCAAACCATCGGAACTCCTCAAACAGACAACGGTATGCAATTTAAATAAGATTTGTGATTATGTATCTAGATGTAAGTTAAGGCTATAAGACACGCTGTCATTTTTTATTATACTAATAGCCGAAGGCCATAGTAGCCAGTGCTTTAGCTCTTTAAGTGGAATAGTTATTTATAATTGTTACTCTTTTAATAAATAAAAATAAATAAATAATTTCACTGGAAATGCTATTGGAACGTAATTTCCACTTCAAACGCCGCCACAGCCCGTCCAGCTTTGTTACTTCTGTTTGGTACTGTGCCAACCATCTTTTTCCACAAATTCTCAATCGGTTCGCAACTTGCTTGTCTCCGTGCATTTAATGTTTTCGAGCTGCGTATTTTGTGGCATCTCTAAGACTTACTTGAATATGAGTCACTCAAACCAGGATGTAAAACATCGTGTGCCAACTTCTGAGCATTTCGCATCGGCAACATACTTTTCAGCTCATAAAAATCTACGTGACAACACTTAGCCGAGACATTTATACTTAAGGCTGTTCGACACAATAACCTTCGTATAAACAAGCTGAAGAATATTTTTACTCTTCATGAGAAAATTGGTTCAAATACCTCATGAAATTATAATTTGGAGGCGAAATTCGTATGCAATCAGAGGGATTGGGAAGGTTATGACCGGCAAAGGATTTTAAAATTGAATTTTGAAAAGTACAGCCAAGAAGCACAAAGAGATTTGGTGACTTCTAAAAATCTCATTGCATTCGAAGCTCCGAAAAGTGAAAGGGTAGATAGTCAAGGAGGAAAGTAGAGAAGTAACAGAAGGAAAAAGATAGGTTAGAATAGAGAAAGAAGAGAATTGTGAGAATTTCAAGATTCTTTGGTAAACCTGAAAATATCCTCCAGTTTAAGAGAAGGAATTTTACACATTTTCTTGACTTCGGAACCCAAAAGTCGTAGCTTGCTCTAGCAAGATCAGGACACTCATCAAGAAAATGTTCAGTGCTATCCTCTTCCTCTAAGCAAGACCGGCAAATCGGGCCCTCAAGGATTCAAATGGTGGTCATATGCTGACCTAATGGATTGTGTCCTGTAATACAATAATACCAACCATCAGCCGAAAGTCTTTTCTTCCAAGTTATAGAAGAAGCTCCGATAGCTTTCTGTTCTGGCTTGCCACAAAACACTTTGCAGTAATGCAGCGTTCTAGACCGGACGATCGCTCTTTGTGTATAAAACTTCAAAAAACAAAAGTGTCACGGGCTTGTGGATAGCGACAGAACAGTGGCTAAAAAAAAACTCAAAATCTCTCCTCAACCCCAAACATTTTATCTTTCCATTCTTACTCCCGCACAATAGTCAGCGCATTATTTGCATTGTGGCTGCTAATGCAAGCAACAACAAAAAAAACACACTGTTACACATTGCATCAGTGGCGCCAGCAAGAGGAAGGAGGCGGTAATAGTACAGGCACATCGAATTTAGTGAATTCCTTAACCATCTATGCCATCCTTCTGGCAGAAAAATGTGAAACACAGATGGCGCTCAAAGCAGTAAGAAAGCGTTGTTCCCAAGCAACGACAGGTGGGCATTCCCACTACTTAGGACTGGTAGCGGCAGGCTAATCACCTACCCTGCCCGAAAGCAAAATAGATTAACGAAACCAACGCGAGACTAAGTCTGAACAAGGAAGAAAACGGCCGACTTACGGTTGTGTTAAGCGCTTCATAGTACTAATGAATTCATCAGGTGAGTAATACCGAGACCGACCTACTCTAACAGCAGGCGTAGAAAAGAAGCTACAGCCAAGATTCCTAAACTTTAACACCACAGTACATCTAAGGGAAGTTCATGAGAAATTTCCATTTTCTCCTCCATACAGCAGACCCCAACAGTAAGTACTTAAGGCAATGCCGAGCCTCAAAGCATGCATTACACCGCGGACAATGTTGTAAAACAGCATCCACAAAATACGAGAACTGGAGCTTTGTTAACCTTAGAAGATCACTCGAATGCCTCCGATTCACCACTAACCAGAAGAAACGCATGGCCTTACCAGTTTTTGTGTTTTCCCAATGCTCGCCGAGCTGAAACGAAGCCCATCTTTCTGGGAACAAGCCACCGAAGCTTCAAGCCCTCACATTTCGGCAAGTGCCCTCATAAGTGCCCTCTTTAGCCAGCTAATCCACCACGCAGTTTCCTGCAATGTCTGCAATACTGTGCCCAGACACACAGATGAGTCTAATATCAAAGAACTCGGATGGGCTCGAAGGTGTAGTCAGGCACCCCCTAACCAGTCTTGAGTGCACCATTATCGAGCCCAGTGGCTCGTGAGCAGCTTAACCAGGTCCACCCAGCCCACTCTTGTCTTGATAGAATGTGAGTTGAAAGTGTCACGCTTGGACTAAGCGAGGGCGTACATTGATCGAGCGTCAGGGAGATGAGCGCAAAGTTTATTAGAATACTGAATGTTTGGAAGTAGGGTTAATTTTTAGACATAGACCGTTTTTGGAGGCCAAGAGATTGTAGATGATAAGTCGCTATTGAAACTAGAGCATAAGCAAATTATTTGGGTAAGAGTTGTTTATAAATAAAGCTCAATATCATTTTCATAATTCCATCATTTTCCTCTTCTTCATAGTATATGGGGCCCAGCTCATCAGACTTCAATATTCATATCTGAAATACAATTTTTTCTTTGTTTGTTTTTTGTAAATTCTAAGAATTTTACCAAATAAAATTAATGCTGTAAATTTATTTTATTACCACTAATCTTTTTTTAGAATAATGTCTTTTGTTTGTTGTGTTACAGGCTGGCTGACGAAACGCGCTAACAAAAAAAAAACTTAATAACTCTTTTCTGAATGAGCAGTTAGTTAAAGTTTTATATTTGAGTTTCCAAATTGCTTTTAGATTTAATAAAAATGGATAATTGTGGGGATGAATACACGCATTTGTGAGTTGAGCGCAGCTATCACACAGTGGAGCCAAAGAGAGTTTCGGGTCACTTTTGACGGCACACTCTCAAGTCGATGGACAGTTATGAGGCCTGTAAACTCTTTTCCTTTCATGTGACAATTGCTCGAAGGGCTTACCGGCAAAATTCCTCTTTCTGGATGCAGCAAATAATTTTTGATATAGTTGTTGTTGCTGCAATAGCCACCGTAGCCGAATGGGTTGAACCCTCCGGAAGTGCACAGGTTCGAGTCTCCGGACAAGGTAGAAAAAGTGTTTTCTCTTCTTTATTGGGTGTTTGGCCGATCTCCTTCTCCTATTTGTGGCGTGCGTGTTGATGTTGGCCCACAAATGGAGGGACCTGTAGTTTTCAGCTGACTCTGAATGGCGGATATTTTTTATGAGGAACTTTTTCATGACAGAAACACACTTGAAAATTTGCCATTACCTAGTAAGGAGGCGACAGCCTTTAGGAAGAACTTTTGCTATGGTTTTGCTGTTTCATGCATGGAGTCTCAAACCTGCGTACTTTGAAAAGGTAGTCACACACCAACCCATTCAGTTACGGAGGCCACCTCAAAGGTGACCTTGATTGCTTAAGCACTGCAGATGAAAAATGGGCTTCTTTATGATAATAAAAAAACGCAAAAGTCAGTGGCTTTCTCCGAATGAATCGCCACGAAGGACTATTAAGCCATCCGGTTTACATCCGAAAAAGGCGCTTTGGTGTATTTTGTGGCACAAAATCAAGATGTACGTCACAAATAGGAGGACGAACTCGGCTAAACACCTAACATCATCTGTGATTATTTTTTGGAAAAAAAGTTTAAAAAAATTTGTTTTTTTCCTATATTTTCAAATTCGTTCTGCTCACTTTAATCTTAGTATTTTTCCAAAATATTTTGGCAAACGCCTTAAAATATAATAAATTTTATAGTTGTAATAGAAAAATAGTACCGTTTTTTGTTTTTGTGTCGAGCAGGATTCACCCTAATGTGGGCATATCGAAATATTGCATGTAATTAATACAAAATAAAATGCAAAATATGTTATATTAAAAGTATGTGGCAACACAGGCCGCATTCAATTAATACCAATAATTGCGATATTTAATTAAATTCTTTAATAACTTTAATGAATTCCCCAGAAATGTGTGCCGCCCAGGTAAAAAAGCTATTATACCCACAAACAAATACAAATAAAAAATCCAGACATTAATATTTATTTATCGTAGCAAAATTTAATTCTTTGCAGTGAAAATAAACCGATAGCATCATTTGATTGCCTATCCTTAGGCGTACGGGCAAAATAAATTATGATAATGCTATTAGCTGTTGTTTGGTCAACGATTGCCTTCATTGTTAAGATGCCAAAGAAAATAAATATGAAAATAATATGAAAAAAAAACTAAAAAATTCAATCGCAGCCCCGTAATTTTGGCCAGAGGCCGCACTAAATTAAATTGTCTCGCCGCATCGATTTCAAAGAGCCAAGCAACGTTCAGCAGACAATGACGGACAGATAGCGGCTGGACAGACTATAGTATATGGCCAACAGCCGGCTGTGCAATATGTGCACCTACCTCGCTGGGAAGTGGGCGGGCAGGCATGGCGCTCCACTTTCGCA
The DNA here is from genome assembly GCF_028408465.1 of Anastrepha ludens. Taxonomy (NCBI): domain Eukaryota; kingdom Metazoa; phylum Arthropoda; class Insecta; order Diptera; family Tephritidae; genus Anastrepha; species Anastrepha ludens. Next base: position 22,331,113 of record NC_071502.1, on the reverse strand, counting down.
CAATTAAATTCCTTATTCTATCAGCGCGCAGCAGAGCCCGGATTTGGTGTACGCATTCGTAAGATATTTTCTTTCACTCAAAAGAATTTATCGGCTGTTAGTCACAATGGCTTGCCAGAATGGGCAAATTGTTACATGTGCTGCTTACCAATTGCGAAAAGGTAAAGAAGTACAGGGTGGTTGATAAATTTTGCTGCAATAATTACGTATTTTTTCGATAATTTTTAGTTGTTAAATTTAATCTAATATCTTTCCTCTATTTTACTTAAAAAATAAAGAAATTTTATTTAGTTTTATTAGTGGGTTCAGGAAATTAACAGAATTTATGGAGCGGCCACGCTGTGTTGCGCATCGCCCGCGACTTATCCTAAAATTATTGATCTTTGTCTGTAGAATTGATGTGATCGGAATCACTAGAATTTTTGATCGAGTCAGTATCTTTAAATCTTTTATATTGTTTCTTTTTTCTTTGCAATAACTCAAATAGAAGGAACCGGGAGCAGTCAGGTTAGGAGACCGGCTAAGCTAGCGAATTGGGAAGTGTCGTGAAATAATTAAAAAACAATTTCGTAGCTAAGCTATCATACGTCAGGCTTCGTTGTGTGTGAACTAGCCAATGGGTTGGTGTGTGACTACTATTCCGAAATGCATACTCTCGAATCTCCGTGAATGAAAAAGGAAAATTATAGAAAAAGTGGTTTTCTAATAGCGGTTGCCCCTCAGCAGGCAATTTCAAATCTCCGAGTGTATTTCTGCCATGAAAAAGCTTCTCATAAAAATATCTGCCGTCCGGAGTCGGTTTGAAATTGTAGGTCCCTCCATTTGTGGAACAACATCAAGACGCACACCACCAATCCGGAGGAGGAGCTCGGCCAAACACCCAAAAAGGGTGTACGCGCCAATTATATATATATATATAATATCCGCCATTCGGAATCGGTTTAAAGCTACAGGTCCCTCCATTTGGACTGAATAAATAATGGAGAAACAGTTTTGCAGATGAGCAGAGTGGTCGCACGGCTTGTGCCAAGAGTGTCTACACCCTTTCTGGGTGTTTGGCCGAGGGGCAATATTAGAAAAAACTTCTTTTTCATTTTGATTTTTCGCCGGGGTTCGAGCCTACGCTCTCTCTGAATTCCGAATGGTAGTCACGCACCAACCCATTCAGCTACGGCTACTTTCTGTGGACCAAAATTTCTCCGAAGATCTGTAAATATGACATTGAAACGAACTGAAAATCAAGTTCCGAGTTGAATAAAAGCTCAAAAAGTCCTCCATAAAGTCAATCCAAAATTAGGTTTTGATGACTATTTTCGGTGACTGCCGTGGTGTGGTCCACTCCGAACTCCTAATACTAGAACAAAAAGTAAACAAGAGGTATTATAAGAAAAATAATCGCTTCGGAATATTTTCGGAATAGCGGCCGACATTGTGAGCAAAAACTCGTAACTTCTTGGCCATGTACTGGTTAATACCAAGAATAGTTTTTGTTATTCACCTGACATGGCTGTATGTGAGTTTTTCTTATTCTCAGCACTCAAGCTGCCACCTAGCGGAAATATTTGAGACGATTTGCAGAAGAAATTAAATACGAGATTGTGCAGATGTCGTTTTTGATGTTTGAATACAGGAAAAAACTTTGGAATATATATATATGTATTGGCCCACAGAGAGATTATTTTAGAGGAAGTGAAGTATCAACCAATAATTGAACCGCAAATTCCGAGAACTTCTGCACATTTATTGATTCAAAGCAAGTTTGGTTTCAGTAGACGCTAAATTTAACTAAAGCGTTAACACCACAATAACAACAATATATAAATACAAAAATTTTCACAAAAAACAACGAAGTGAGTATTTGGCGCAATCATAACCTTCTTTTATATTTAAACATTTCAACAAAAGTTATTTCTCCACATTAACGAGAACTTTGCTTATTTTTTCAATTCTTTTCCTGCAAAAATCCGTCAAACGTGCACGCTATCCTCTACATGCATTGAAAGTGCCAGCTATCTTCTTGTCAATACTTCATTTTTATTGCAAAACCATTAAATGTGCGCGTTGCTGCTCAGCCAACCTCCGCCATTGCACTCTCACACCATTTTTGGCATGCTGTTACGTGCATGCGCTGCAATTTCTGCCATTCTTTCATTCCTTGCGTCTTCGTTCGGTTGCAGATCATAGGTTGACGACGGTATATCACTTGAAGTATCAGCGGCACCGGTAATGACGATGGCGATGACAGTTACTGCACGGCTCAGTGCCTACTATTGTACCCGTCAGTGACATGCGTCTCATTACCACATCTTCTAGTGTAGTTTGCGGTGGAGTTGAGTTGTGCTGATTTTATTGTACTTCGCAGCATTTTATGGCTCTTGTCAGTATTGGCGCCATCATAAAATAGTCCCACTTGACCTTCTGTGGTTTTAACTGCGACCGAGTTGCGAGTCTAGTAAACGTATCACCGTTTGCGGTGTGTGCGGCGGATGGTGTCGACTATCGACTATTCAATTTTACATCCTTAACAAGGGCTCGGATAGTGGACATTGGAAATAAACATTTTTGCAATGATAGGGGCGCTAAGTATGTGAAAGTACTTACTTACTTACTTGCGGATGTTGCACTCGTATCAATGAATGCGATTTACTGGGCAACTACTTCGATGAAATGTTGATGCGAAGTGGTGCAATCTACGAGGAGATGCTAGAAGTCTCTAGTGGCGAAAGGTTATTTTAAGAAATGATGATAACACGAGAAGAGTGTTTTTTTATAGCTCATCCCATGTGCAACAAAAAAACCATATATTATTTGACAATTTTTCATCTATTTCAATTATTTTCTGCACAAAAATTTAGTTTATATTGTAGAATAAAGAAATGACAAAGACTACATTAAACCGAGTTTCAAACTATGTTCGAAATATATATAACTTGAAAAACTTTCATAAAAATTTCAGATATTTTCACTAGAGTAAAATAAAATACATGTCCACAGAGGCTGATAATTATTGTCGATTTTTTTTAATTTTGTTCTTTAAGCGAAACTTCTTAGGCGTCGATGGACGAGCGAGAATGGAGAGTAAAATTTCAAGGCAATGCAACGTCTAGGGCATTTTCGTTCCGCGAGAGAGAAAAAAGATATAACGCAGAGGAAAAGGAGAGAGAGAGCTATACCTTATATACATCTTAGATACACTTTAGGCTATTGTCCCTGAGTTTTTCCTTGTGGTTGCTAATTTCTAGTGAGAAATAGCACTGCCTACTTTTTGGCGCTTGTTTGTTGGTGCAAACTTGCAGGAAATATATTTTTGGTGCCTACTGTTTGGCCTTATATTGCCTTAGTGCCTACTGTTTAGGGCGTTTTTGGTCCCAATTTTTTTGGGTTTTTTTTTTTTGTGCCTACTTTTTGGCGCTTATTTCCGTTTCCTGGCTAGTGCTTGTGCGTACTATAAAGTGCTATCCATTCCGGCGTCGGATTTATTGGTATTGCCTTGCGCTAGCTTGTGCCTTTGCTGCAGTCCTGGAATCGCTGCGTTTGTGCGGGTGTTAAACGCTCGGAGTAGTGCAAGTTGTTGCCACGGTTTGTGTCCGGCGTTTACCTACACCTGTCGACCCTTCTCCGTTTTTTGTAAATTTTGTCTGTTTGTATTCTCTGCACATGTTGTGAATTTATTTAGATATATATTCTTTCTCTCTCTCTCTCTCTCATTCTATATCTGGTCTCTCTCTTTCTTTGTCTGCCTTGACAGTTTCACTTCTGTTATGTGTGCTACGCTACACGCACTTTGTTTTTTGCTTATGGTGTTGCGCATTTCTAAGCAACAATTTTCAATGCACGATGTTCGCTTTTTTAAAGGAAAAAAATGGCAACAACGCCATGTAAAAACTTCTGAAAAATCGACGAGAATTTTAAGGGGCTAGGGGTAGTCAAAATTTTCAAAGAAAATCGATTTTTTTTTTGCAGTTTCTTAAAGTATGATATCTTGAAAATATTTTGTGAAAATTTGAAGTGAATCCGAGAAATACTTTTCGAGTTATTCAACAATCAACAAAGAGCGCGCGGGCGCTCTGGAGCGTTCGAGAGCAGGTAGCTGGATGCTGCATGCATGAAAGTGGCAGATAAATGAAAACACTCGAGAAGGTAGAATGCTACGTAGGCAACAGCAAATCGATATTTTGGAACCGCTATGATGGCTGAAGACGGCTGACAGAGTGTTAGTAATTAAATAATTCGTATAACTCCACATAAATCGATAGCAAAACGTTCAAAGCATTTTTCTCAAAACTATGTTTTTTGAACTGGTGATCACTGTCACTTAAAAACCGCTTGGTAGATTTCAATAAAATTTATACTGCGTTTGAAAGACATAAAAAAGTCGTGCCTTATCGAAGGAACTTTTGCTTTTTTTTTTAATTTCCATTTTTTTTAAACAATTAATTGTCGGTTTTTCTCTCGAAAATCCGAGAAAAATTTTCTGAGGCCGCCATATTGTTAATTAAAAAAACAGCTTCTATCAGGCACAAGATTATCCATTAAAAACTAATTTCTTTTGTCCGATTGATTTCAAATGAATATCCTAGGACTTGTGATGATCACCGCAAGGGACTTCTGGAGAAACGGGCGCCACACAAACAGCGATAACTTTTACAATTATTCGAGGATTGACTTTTACATTTTACACTCAGTAAAATAATAAAGAAAGAAAGAATTAATTATTTCTCAAAATATTCTTCTTGGAAGCCAAAATACTTCTGCATTCACTTGAGCCAATTTAGAAAGCACTTTTGTCCCTCAGAGCCACCTTCAAAAGAAGCTGTTTAAAAGCGTCATCTGCTTCTTCAAGTGTAGAAAAATGTTAAAAAATATTGGCCTCGCATTTTATTTTAGATTTTCGAGAACAAACACAAATCAATAGGTGCCAAACAGGAATGTAAATGGCGGATGACCCATGAATTCTTTTGCGTGCTCGAAAACGCTCTTGTGCGAGCCGATGCGTGAGAGCTCGCATTGTCTTTGTGAAGAATGATTCCTTTTCGCCGGTTAAAAAAAAAAAAAATAAATAATTGGCGCGTACACTTCTGTTAGGTGTTTGGCCGAGCTCCTATTCCTATTTGTGGTGTGCGTCTTGATGTTGTTCCACAAATGGAGGGACCTACAGTTTCAAGCCGACTCCGAACGGCAGATATTTTTATGAGGAGCCTTTTCATGGCAGAAATACACTCGGAGGTTTGCCATTGCCTACCGAGGGGCGACCGCTATTAGAAAAATGTTTTTATTAATTTGCTTTCACCGAGATTCGAACCAACGACCTCTCTGTGAATTCCGAATGGTAATCACGCACCAACCCATTCGGCTACGGCGGCCGCCGGTTGGTTTTCCTTAATTCTCAGAATACTTGTGGCAAGCAAATGGTTGTGCTCCACTAAGGATTGACTGTTTTAAGTTTCTCTAATGGAACAATTGCAACGTGAGTACTATTTTCGCCAGATCTTGGTACCACCTGATCTACCCAGATTTCTTCGGAGATCGGGTGGATTTAAAGAAAATTAAAAGGGAATCCGAGTGCAGTAAAATGGGCTGCATGTTGTCTGGATGCTGTAATTGTTAGTTGTCTCGACAAAAAAAAAAAAAGATTTGTCAAAAACTCGGGTAACCATTTGCTTTGAGATGCTTCTTCCGCGAACAACTTTTGTTGGATAAGGCTCGACTTGGAACACCCGTGCCGCCGATTGCTGTTTTTATTTCAGCTCATTAGCATAGACTCAAAATTCTCCAATTCAATTACAAAGTCACAGGTGAGCTTTGAAAAAACGTCGCTGTATTTCTTATACATTTCTTGACACCAAACGACACCAGTCCGTTTTTAGGCAGTTGTCACATTATGCGATATCTGAATGCTGGTACCCCATTATTGCCCAATAATGCCTCTATCTGACGATATGTCCCATGACGATCTTGCGTTATCGATTGAGACGCAGTAACGATTATTTCTGGCACAACAACCGCTTTTGGACGGCCTTCACGAAATTCATCCCATAGGAAACAACCTCCACATTGGAACTCGTTGTACCAGCCCTTCACAGCGGCTAATTGTCGAAATGTCAAAAGTCGAAGCAAGTTGAACAATGCACTCCTGTCTCAATAATCAACCATACCCCATAAATATAAAAATAAAATTAAAAAAATAACAACAAGAAATATTCTAAGTGCCAACGACAGGATACCATTTTTAAAAAGAAATTTATTCGAACAAAAAAAAAACAACAATTCGAACGTTTCACATTGTTTACTGAGCATCGACCGATCGATTAGAAAAAATTTCTTCTATGAACTATTGTTACGTGCACAGCGTTTCGGACTTGGCTGAATGATAATCACGCAACAACTCATTCGGCCGCGGCGGCCGGCTGCATACCTATAGCATTAATCCACATCAATCTTTATAAAAGTTAGGAACATTCATTGGCCAGGCCTTATATTCCAACCAATTCTAAAGAAACTTTCAGATTACCGAGCCCAGTCATAGTAGCCACCTACATTTACACGAGTACACACAAATATTTCTACATACTAATCTGATTCTATGAAAAACAACGTTAAGAAAATAAGCATTTGTAATAGGAAAAAATGATTGCCTGGTCCGGAGAATAAGAATACATAAAATCGCATAAGAATACGTAGCTACAAACGACTGCCTCTTTGTTGAATTATATCTTGTTTTTATTGACATTTATTGCGTTAACAAGTAGCACAACTACCAGCAGCAGCCGCATTATTTCTAATCCCATTTAAGAAGAATGAAAAGAGGCAAAACATAGCGCAAGTACCCTTGAACGATACGAAGCAGGAATAAAATGAATAAATCTTAATATACGCAGTTATGCAGCAGAAAGTGAGCAAATACTTAATAAAGTATTTAAGTTCGGACGCAGTTACTTTTTTATAAGTATATCCAGCGCATGCTTTAAGCGAAGTCGCGTAGTTATATATTCGTATTTATAGAAGGATCGTATAGGGTTTGCACAAAAAGAATGGGGAAATATTTACAGAAAATTGAAATAAATGTCACATATTGTCACAAAACCTAATAACTCATCGGCGTGCATTCTATAAGCGTCGACACACTTCAACCAGCGACTGACTGGTAAGAGAATTTCAGAAGTTCCTTAAGTTTACGCAAGTACTGTGGCTCAATAAAGAACTCGGATATGCATAGCATGCAGCTTTAAATTCAAAATTGTTGTAAGAAATACAAGTTAAATATTTTTATTTTTATATTTTTCTATGGGGTATTCAAATAGGATTTTAAAAATAGAAATACTAATTCACAACTCCATTAATAATACAAAAATTATAATGCAGCACTCGCAAAATTGGTGCCAAAACCGAAGTCGGGCATCTGGTTTTATTGCGATTGTTTGGCACTTTAAAACGGGGAACCCCACAATTAATTTGCTCTCTGTAGAACAGTGCAAAGAAAGAACCAAACGTAATAAATTAAAATTAAATTTCATTCGTGTTTTTTTGAAAAAAAATCCAAATTACAAACATGGGTAGATAGCGTGGGCAAAGCTCAATTCAAGCCAGAAATTTAATTATTAGTAATCATGAAAAGGTTAAAACCTTTCGGGAAATCGCAGAAATAATGGATTGACCCCGTTCGACTGTATACGACGTGACAAAGAAACAAAATTCGTCGAAAATAAGAAGAAATCGAGAAGACCAAAACTGTTTTCGGATGCAGATGAACGGTGGAGGGTGCAACAAATTAAGAAAAATCCAAATTTGAGCGCTCCTAAGCTCGCAATAGAAGTCGCCCATACCTTAATATGTATTAACCGCAACCCCAAAAATATACGTATAGCGATGCGAAAGAATAATTATAATGGAATAGTTGCACGAAAAAAACCTTTCATCAACGAGATTAACCGACACAAGAGAATAAAATTCACAAAGCGTCATGGGGATAAAGATTGCGAGTTCTGGAAGCACATTTTATTTGGAGATGAAAGCAAGACTAACATATTTAGGTCAGACGGAAAATCATGTGCGTGGAGAAAACCTACTGAAGAGTTACTAGAAAAAAATATACATCCGACAGTTAAACATGGAGGTGGGTCGGTAATGGTATGGAGTTGGATGTCCGCTGCTAGTACAGGAAAAAATGTGTTTCATTAACGGCGCCATGGACCACCAACAATACCTAAGAATTATGTAAGAAAATTTGGTCCCAATATCCGAAAAGTTGGGAATTAAGTACAATTTCGAGTACTATCAAGACAACGATCCCAAGCATAGGGCACTTGATGTTCGTCTATAACTTATGTACATACAACTGTCCTAAAGTACTTGAAACACCTCCACAATCTGTAGACCTCAATGTAATTGGACATCTGTGAGCTGATTTTGAAAACGAACTGAAAAAGCATGTTATGAGAAACCAGAAAGACATAGAAGATGCTATTAAAGAAGAGTGCGGGAAAGTAGATCCTTTAACATGCAAGAAGCTGGACGAATCCATGCCAAGAAGACTGAATGCTGTAAATATTAGTTATACTGTTTTTCTTAAATATTCTTTATCTAACTCTAATTTGCATTGTTTTTATGTTTGCTAAGTTTTTATGTTTGTATTTGTTAATGTTTTTTGTAATTTTCAAAAATAAGCTTGAAGAACGAAATAAATGTGGCCTGCAAGCGCAATAGATTTCCATTTTAATACATATTTTTTTATTTCACACCACATCACTTGGGTTCCGAGCTCTTTACTGAGCCACTGTATGCTTCTTTGGCGGCACTTAGGGTCCGCTAGTGATGTATGGTACTTTCAGGGAGGCTTTCAGTTTTGAGAGTAGAAAAAAAGTATGTTGGTACCTAATCGGGTTGTAACAAAGCACTAGCATACATTCATATATGTATATTATATTATATCCAAAAGTAAAACAAATCAATCACTTGTTCGCTGTAAGAATTTGAATATAACTCGAGAACGTATGGGAGTGCCTCTATAAAACTTACAGCGCCTATTGAGCATAATTTCAGGTATTAATGAAAAATAGTTAGAAAAACTTCTGAGGGAAGGTGTTTATCAAAAAAAAGAAATTTCGAGAAAAATTTTACAAAAACCAAATTAACAAAAAAAAATTTACCAAAAAAAAATTTCCCAAAAAAAATTTTCACAAAAATAATTTTCCCAAAAAACAATGTTAAAAATTTAACAAATTTCAGGTATTATTGAAAAATAGTTAGAAAAACTCCTGAGAGAAGGTGTTTATCAAAAATAAGAAACTTACAAAAAAAATTAACAAAAAAATTTAACAAAGACAATGTTTACAAAGAAAATTTTGCAAAAAAAAATTTCACCAAAAAAAAATTTTCATAAAAAAAATTTTGCCAAAAAAAATTTTGCCAAAAACAAAATGTTAACAATTTAACAAAATTCAGGTATTATTGTAAAATAGTTAAAAAAACTTCTGAGGGAAGGTATTTATCAAAAATAAGAAATTTACAAAAAAATGTAACAAAAAACATTTTTCCAAAAAAAAATTTAACAAAACAAATTTTTACAAAGACAAGTTTGCCAAAAAACATTTTACAAAAAAAATTTTACCAAAAAAAAAATTTTATAAAAAAATTGTTTACAAAAAACATTTTGCCCAAAAAAATTTTTTTCAAGAATATTTCAACCGAAAGATTAAAAAAAATTATTAAATGGCGAAAAAAATTCATTGGAACCAACTTAATATCAAAATTCTCAACGTTGCATTAATCTTAATTTTTTTTTTCGGTTTATTTCTGTTATAGTCAAGTCTACAATTAACAAATTTTCAGAAAATTCGACGTCAGTGTGCAAAATATTTGGCTCATTTGGCCTGGAACGCCCCTCACCTCGACGCTTAGACTTAAAAGTATGGCGCATGGGAAAGACCAGCTGTTCGCCACGATTCTATTTTGCATTCTCTGAATAGACACAAACAAGATATAGACAACTCATTCCTAGACTCACCTTTGACAGACTCTTCAAGACAAGTACACCATCAAGAAGGGAGTGGATGACAACAAGGCCATGGAGAGGGGGGGAATTAAATTTCTATACAGATGGTTCCAAGCCAGACGATAAGTTTGGCTATGGAGTATTTTCGAAAGAATTAGGACTTGAACTATCCGTTCAACAAACAGACAACTGTATCGTGTATCTGGCAGAAGTTCTAGCAATAAAAGAAGTGGCTGCGAATGTAAATAGGCATATCGTAACAAAGGCAACATTAAATATATTCTCGGATAGCCAGGCACTCATTAAATCAATGGAAGCAGTTATACTAAGATCAAAGTTTGCAGAGGAATGCCGAGCAGCCCTAAATTGTATTAGTGTCGTTTTCAAGGTCAGCCCTCTTTGGGTTCTGGGACACAGAAACAATGAGGGAAATTATAAAACCATTAAGCTAGCCAGGAAAGTACTGATCTTCAACTGCTTAGTGATAGAAGTACCATTGGGATACCTACGGCCACGAACAAGCTAATAATCAGAAACATCATTAACCAAGAGGTCAGTAGGGCATGGAGAGATGAAGTCACATGCGTACCAGCTTGTCGCAAATAAATAAGAAATAGGCAGAGGAAGTGCTTAGCCGTTCAGAGAAGATATCTCAAAGGTGGTGGCTTGTATAACCAGTCACTGGCTATTTGGCAGGCATTCCCTGTGATTAGGAAGAAACAGTTGAGCACTTCCGTAGCCATTGTCCAGCCTTAGCTAAAACCAGGGCCGGCTTTTTAGGCACATACTTTTCCAAATCTCTTACGGAAGTGTCTGGCGTTGGACTGAACCACAAAATAGTTTCACGAAGAAAAATAAATGAGGTTCCCGTGTCGCACCGAACGACTACCACCATAGCCTAACCTAACCTGGCCTGGAACGCATCTTTGCTAATGCCAAAACTAACCTTTCTATTACAACAAATGCCTATATATACTTACAAACAATGACTATAGAAGTTAGGACCTTAATTTTGTAGGAAAACTCCTTAATTTGTTATTAAAGAAATCGAACTTTTCAATTAAAACAAAAATATTTCCAACGACTGCTAATTTTCCATACTTTCCGCAGGCTGTATAAATTTTACTCAAATCCATTAAGTGGTCCTTGTGTTAATGACTCCGAAAACAGAGAGAGAAAAATACTTTTTAGAGAATCCGAGAAACCCTTCCTAGTTATAGAATGTCTCGCCAAACATGTAGAGAGAGTGGCGCAAAATTAATCATCCTGTTTTTTAATAATTATTGTACTAACCATTCGGTGCATGGAAGAAATGCATCACACCATCAAGATGAAAAATTACGAAAAAATTAACGAAAATTTTAAGCCACAGCAAATTTCCACTAAAATTTATTGAACTATAAAATGGCGGTCATCATAACCGAATCGGTTGGTGCGTGACTACTATACGGAAGTGCACAGATTTGAATCACCGAGCATGATACAGCAAAATGATACAAAAATTGTTTTTAATGGCGGTCCCTCTTCGGCAGACAACGGCAAGCCTCCGAGTGTATTTCTGCCATGAAAATGTTGCTCATAAAAAATATCTACATAAAACCATCGGCATACATAGAATCGTTAGGTCTCTTCATCTGTGGGTAAAAATTAAGACGCACACCACAAATTGGTGTAGACGCCAATTATATGTTTATATATTTATATAAAGCGGCGTGCAAAAATTTTCATTTGAAATTCTGTTTAAGAAATTTCAAAATGAAAGAAAATGTCCCAACTATCCCTACCCTGCCGCATAAGCTTCCACGTATTCGTGAAGAAAAGGAAACATATATTGAGCTCAAACAAGATGTTGCCTGTCAAATTGATTGTCAACAGAAGCGGTTTCTAGTCGAGAAAGAAAACTCGAAAAAAGATTGTCCAATTTCATATATCTGTTGTATAATTTATTTACTTTATTTGTTTTAAATTTTTTTTTTTTATTTTATTTACTTATCCTTTACACGAACAAGCTTTGGTAGTAAAGTCTTTACTTGTTTTCTGCATTTTACATTAGCAACCTTTTAAAATACTTTTCGAGACATGATTACGTCTCAACACAATTTTGATTTTGAGCCTTTTCCCGTTGAAAATGGCAGCCCTTACCTTTCCCATATCACCATTTCAGCACGAAAACGGCAACTAACCAAAAACAAATATTGACCCCAGTTGTTGGCAGGATAATGAACGCCGTATAAGAAGGATGATGAAAATGGTAGAAAAAACGAAAGCTGCGGCATAAGAATAAACCTCGGTAAAGTGGCGCTAGTCAATTAAAGTGTCAATATTGAATTTCATTAAGTGCAATGTGTGGCCGACACTCACCATTTTGCTACCACTGATGCATCCCTTAATTTGAACTGTTGGCGGCTCGTTAATTAAAAATTTCATTGTAAGTTTTATAAATAGAAATAATAAAAGGTTTACTTAGCGCAAAAAGTTCTTTCTTACATCACCACTTAGCAGGTGAATGATTACTTTCACCCAATCAAAAGCGCATCATTATCGGTGTTGCTCAATTGGAAGTTCATCAAAAACTTATAACTAGGCAGAAAAGTTTACCTTTTATTCCTTTGCTTCTGCGTATTCGCAATGAATTAAAAGCGAGTGAAAATATTAAATTTTTTATGTGCGCCTGTCGCTGTGCATTTATGGAATTAGTGAAAAGGTTGTGAAGAAACTCATACTGCGTTATCTGAGTGCTAAGGATGGTCTTGCACTTGCTAGTAGAAAACGGTGAATCTGAAGAATTCATTGATACACGACAACAATAAGACCCTGACGAATATACTGAAAAATATTTTAGTAGGGTTGCTAGCTATCTAAATATTGAAATTTAATAAAAATAATAAAATATTTGCATCACGCGAGAGGTATATTCGAATACTTCCATTCACAAATATTTTGAGGTAGGTTGCCACCTATCTAAAGGGAGAAATTTGAATAAACGCATAAATTTATAATAAAAAAACCAAATATCGAAAGGTTTGTATGTAATTTGAAAAAAGAAAATTGTTTTGATAGAGTTGCCACCAGTAAAATAAAAAAAAAGTTGCCTGCTATGCAGGGAATTATAATGAACGAAATAAAATGAGTAAAATACTAAAATACAAAAATGATGTAAAAGGTACTTCAATAATTAAAAAATATTTTCAATAGGGTTGCCAACTATTCGAACGGAATTTATTTAGGAGTGTGAAAAGTTTAAAAAATAATATTGCAATATTTCTCAAACAAAAAAAGATGTTTGAGAAAGTCCTTACATAAGCGTATATTTGTATGGATAGAGTTGCCACCAGGAAAATAAAACAGATGCCTGCTATGTAGAGCAAAATACTAAAATAAAATACTTAATTAATTCAGAAATATTTTGAATAGGGTTGCCAACTACTCAAAAACAAGATTTATTCAAAATAATATTGCAAGATTTCCCAAACAAAAGCAGATGTTTGAGAACGTCCTTATGTAAGCGTATTTTTGGATGGATAGAGTTCCCACCAGTAAAAGTGACCTTCTATGCAGGAAGTAATAAAGAACGAAATGAAATGTATGAAATATTACAATATAAAAATTTTGCAAAAGGTATTTAATTAATGCAAAAATATTTTCAATAGGGTTGCCAACTATTCGAAAGAAATTTATTTGCAAAACTTAAAACAAAAAAATTAAATTGCAAAATTTATCAAGCAAAAAAGTATTTTTGAGAAAGTCCTTATAAAAGCATATTTTTGTATAGGGGTGCCACCCATTAAATAGAAGTGTGGCTTTCTAGTAAAAAATTTAAATGAATTAAATAGGTAAGTTAATTAAAATATTACAAATCGAATTTGAGTCTGTTGCCATGGTTGCGATCTATCTAAAAAAAAAGAAATATAATTATATAGGGAATGCACTAGAAAAATATTACATTTTACCAATTAAAAAATATGTGCTGATATAAGCATATTTTTGTATGGGGCTGCCACCTATAAAATAAAAATGTGACCTTCTAAAAAAAATTGAATTAAATTAAAAAAGTAAGTTAGGTTAAATATTAAAAATAAATTTCAGACCAGGGCTGTTTAAGAATACATTTACCCAGAGTATTTTTTAACAAGGTTGCCACTTATCTAAAAATAATAATTTAAATATGTACAGAATACCTTAAAATATACAAAAATATTACTAAATTGCTGTCTAAGAAAAAATGTTTGAGAAAGTGCTGATATGAGCACCATATAAAAAGGGATGCCACCTAATTTAAAACCGTGCCATAAATATGTTCGAATGAGATTCGCTGACAAAAATAAATTTTGGTCGGAAGAGTGGCCTAATCCCATTTTTAGTGATGAGAAGGAGTTCAACTTGGACGAGCCAGATGGAAAGATGAAGTATTGGAGAGACACACGCTGCGAAAGGACAACTTGCTATGCTCGAAATTTTGGCGGCAGCTCCCTTACTATGGTTTGGACCTCATGGGAAGTCACGTATTTGTTTTATTTCAAATAGCATGAACTGCCATATGTACACAGCGTTTCATAATAATATTTTAATCGAATTTGGAGAAGTGTTTTGGGGTATTGGATATTTCAGTAAGATAATGCTGCAATTCATGTGTCCTAACTGACTCTAGGCTTCTACGAAGAGAGGAAAATCGACCGTTTGGGCTGGCCAGCACGTAGCCTGGACTTAAACCGCATTGAGAATGAAGACTATTATCTTGTAATGTTTACCAAAACGCACAACAATTCGAACGGTTGATTGATTTAAAAAAAGCAATTGTGGAAGAACTGGACAAAATTGAAGTTACGCATCTCTAGAAGTTCTCATTTCCTTATTGCCCGATCGTTTAAATGAAATTATTCGTATTTCTAACAGTGGCGTGCACACACTATTAAATTTTTTTATTGTTTTTTTTTTTTCTTTTATCAACTTTACAAGTATTTCTTACTCTAATAATTTCGTATGGATATATTGTTTGGTTATGTTTCACTTACGAAGTATAAAATGAATTTTTGTGAAATTGTCCTCAACGCCTTGTACTTTGCTTCCTTTTTAATGCACATTACAATTCCAAAGGCTGAGATTTTGGAAAGGTCACTGGTTGTACTTAGTCGCTGGGCTGCCACTTGCGGCCTCCAAGTCAACTCTGACAAAACGCAGCTGGTGCTATTTACCAGAAAATATAAACCTCCACCTTTTCAACTTCCCAAATTAGACAGCCACGTTCTCCCGCTCTCATCGGAAGTTAGGTAGCTCGGAGTGATACTTGACTCCAAACTCCATTGGAAACTACACATTAAAAATCGTGTAAAGAAGGCCAGTATAGCCGTCTACTCATGCAAAGCTATGTTCGATAAAAAATGGGAACTCAGGCAACAGGTCGTGCTGTGGATGTATCATACAGCGCAGTGGTTTTGCCAATTTTATCATACGGAGGCCTAGTTTGGTGGGAAGCGCTTAGGACGGGCTATAATATCATTAAACTGGGGAGGGTGTAAAGGTCTACATGCTTTGGCATCACCGGAGCATGTAAAACTTGCCCCAGTGCTGCCCTGAATAGCGTTTTTACTTCTCATCAACTTTCTCGTTATTTCCATCACAGCTCAAAATGCAATCAGATTAAAGGCGGTTGGCCTCTGACGGCAATCTCTCAAGAGACATGGTAGGATTTTCGGGCAGTTAACGCCGTATTTCTCCGAACTTCGAACAAATCTCTCTATCCGCAAACTAGAGTTTGAGCGACGTGCTAGGGTAATCTCTCCAAATAGGCAGAATTCAATCGAGCGGAAAATCTGCATCGAAGCTTGCACCTCTGTCTTCATTAACGGTTCCAAGATGGAATCGGGAGTCATAGCAGAGGTTTTCTCTAAATCAGCCAATTTATCTATCTCCTTCAAACTGCCGATTATAATTGATTGAAAAGTGCAGTACCATATAAGGGCTAATTGACATCGTTAGACACTTAAAAATAAAGAACACTTTAATAGATAGATATTTTTAAACAAATTTACTAAATAATGAAACTCAATATATTTAACTAAATATACAAAAAATAAATAAAAGTGCATATGATTTTTGAAGAAGAAAAAAAAATAGTATAATTATTATTATTTGTAGGGATTACTCTAATTTAATTAGCCTACCGGCTACTAAGGCCTTCAGTGGAGAAAAAAATAATAAATTAAAAAAAGTGGAAGTATAATTCGAAATTTTAGTTGATTATAAAATATTCCCCAGTTTAATGTTCAGTGAAGAAAAAAATAGTAAAATAAATAGAAAATATACCTCGAAATTTTAGTTTATAATAAAATATTTCCCTGTTTCATACGCAGTTCCCTTTTTTCCGGTTTTGCACTCAAAACAAAAACATCAAAAAACGTAAATTAAAACCAACATCTAGCAGATCTACAAATATGCAGGACATGTTGCCGATAAATTCATATTGGCCCAATTAATACACTCACACGCACATCAAATCGAACATCAAACGCCCAACAGTGTGCACAGTTGATTTACGGCTAGCCCTCGCTTAGGGTTGACTGCCTATAAACTCCATCGCCTGCTAAATATTTGTTTAATGCTTCGAAATTTTACTGACCTGCAGCGGCTCATATCGATTTCATAGATAAATAAATATTGGAGTAGATAACTGTGAAGTGGAAGCGATGAATGGTTATAGCAGTTGGGTACTATTCGTGCATACGCCTATAGCAGCTGCAAATTGGTTATTCTCCGGTCGCAATAGGTACGTCCTTTTCTATTTATTGTATAACTAAAAACAGGGTGGAGGTGAAGGAACTTGTGAACAAAGCTATTTACAGTCATATGAACATTACTGAACTTGTGTAGGTATGTGAATATGTTTTGGTGGATTCCCCTTTTATAAATTTAGTTCGACTCTTGAACTGATTTATGACTCAATATGTGACCCACTCGAGCGCATTGACATACATAAAAAAAATATATAAAAATACAATTTATGTAAGTAAGTATAAAGCTATAAATAGAGCAGTAAAGTCGATGAACGCACATTCATGCCTGCTAATATTAAGGTGGTGCGTGAAATTGAAGATTTGAAATAGTATTTTGATATTCAAACTGGTGCAAGGAATAACGAAATGGTGATAGAACCACATTTACATAGAAAGAATGCAATGAAATTGAATTGTGGATAATAGGAAATCTTCCCAAGCACTAAAGCAATGTTGTGCATTGCACTTAAGTCTAAGAGAGAGAATCGAAAGGACTGGAAACTGACCGAGCGGAGAAAGAAAAAGTTTTAGAATTTTAAAAAGACGTACTAATCAGTTCTGCAAATCTAAGATGGATTAGCGTTAACACCTGTGAAATTTCTAGGCAAACATGGCCCAGGCTAAATCTACGTTTTTCCAAGAGTATTATAAAATTCAGTAGACTTGAAATCAGGACCTTACTAGGGGCCCTCACAGGATATTATCTCATAGGAAATCATGAAAGGAGTTTAGGCGTTTACATGCATGATTTCTGTAGTAGCTGCAGAAATGAGGAGGAGTTGGAATCAATTCAACACCTTTTTTGCACATATCCGGCTCTAGCCAGAAGCAGGAACCGATATTTAAGATCCCTCTTTTTAACGAATATAGATAATATATACACTTTAGGTATCAACAACCCTTTACGCTTTGTCAAAAGCTCATATGGAGAGGGAAATGTAGCCCAGCCCCCGCGGCTCACAACGGACCCATTTCGTGATCTAAGTGGCATTGTTGTCTCTATGTGCGATGCGGCTGCCAAACCTAACCTAACCTAACCTAACCTAAGCAGTTTGTCAAAGGAAAGGAAAAATAATGTAGTTCATCCAGTCTTAGCGCATTCGAACCAAAAAAGCACCATACAAGTCTGGCTAAGGGAAAATGCTGTACTATTTTCTTCCGCCTAGCAATCCTTACTGATAGCTGACAGCAATCAAAGCTCTCAACTCTCTCCAGGTTACGTCAAAACTGGTGCTGGATTGACTTGATAAGCTGAATATCACAGGCGTATCCTATCAGGTACGTATCCTATGGATTTTATGGCAAATAAGAATTACACAGATAAATTCAAAGGATTACACAGAAATCCAGATAAGATAAAAGAACAATCTCCCCAGATACACAGACCTCTCCCTAGACCCAGTTTATGGCCTAAGAAAGGATGACTTCTAGATTCTTAATTAGGGAGTAGAGGACAAAAAATGTCAAACTGGGACAATCTATTGGGTTTATCGCAATCAAAATTAATGAGAGGTAGCTTTAACCATAGGGTCTCCAAAGAGCTCTGGCCACTACTGAATCTTAAAAGGAAAAAATGTATGCTTCGATTCAATAGATCATCTACCAGCGTTCTCACAGGTGTTATAACGGGTCACTGCACTATTGGCACCTTAGCCAGTTAAATGGGTGTACCTCACAATGACTTCTTCAGCAGTTGCGGAAATGAAGAAGAAATTGATTCGATACAACACCTCCGCAGTGAGCGTCCTGCACTTCAAGGAAGTCGTGCTAAATATCAGGGCGATTATTTCTTTGAAGACCTCAGAAATTTGCAAAATTTCTCAATGAAGGGACTAGTTAAAAACATTAAAAAAAATAAAAAATAAATAATTGGCGCGTACACTTTTGTTAGGTGTTTGGGCGAGTTCCTCCTCCCCCTATTTATGGTGCGCGTCTTTATGTTATTCCTCAAATAGAGGGACCTATAGTTTAAAGCCGACTCCGAACGGCAAATAGTTTTTATGAGGAGCTTTTTCAGGACAGAATTGCACTCGAAGGTTTGCTGCTGAGGGGCGACCCCTACTAGAAAAAACTTTTCTTCATTTTGGTCTTTCACCGAGATTCTAACCTACGTTCTCTCTGAATTCCGAATGGTGGTCGCGAAGGGACTAGTTACCTTCTTAAAGGTGGTTTAAGCAACTAAGTTAGGGGATGGAAATCAAATGCAGGTATCGCAATGGGCCTTTGGGCCACCGAATGTCTTGTCTTAGACAAGCAACCTGGCTAACCTAACTTAATCTAGCTTTAACCCACCAATTTCATAGTTGTATGAGATTAAATAAGAATAATTCTAGAAGCATCAGAGAACCTCTAAACTGGGGATATACTCTAATGAAACTTGGAGGTTCTGTGGTGAGGAAAGATCAAACCGCCAAATATGGAGGAAATAAAACTCAATAAAATAAAGCAAATACTAAAATTCATTAAGAAAGTTGCGCTCTCAGAAATAATCTAAATCTATGAAGGGAGCACAATAGATCTTTTAGGTTCCAGTGCTAAATCTTCTCATAATAATAACAGTAATAATAATATATTACATAATTATAATCCCCATCGTCAAATCCTGCAAAAGACCCAAGATAAGCAGATCGACTTGATTACAAAGCTGCCTTTGACAGTACAATAAGACATCACTTGTATGTCGCCTTGTCTAAATTTGGCATTACCGCAAAACTCGTCCGGCTTTGCAGGATGACCCTAACAAACACCACCAACGCGCTCAGCCCTGACCCATTTGAAACGAAATCCCTTATCATGCGATTTTTTCAATTTGATGATATGGAAAATTATTCGCGCCACCAACATCGATATCTCTGGAACTATTTTCTATAAAAATGTCATGCTGCTCGCTTACGCCTAGTATCGACATTGTTGGCATTACTCAGCGGGCAGTCAGTGCAACTTTCTCCAGTCCCGTCGAGTGGATCTTGCGGTAAGCGAGCGCAGCAAAAAGTAGCTTTTGTCAACAACCAAAAAGTCTACGCGCATTGGACAGCAGGTTGCTATTGACAATTACGGGATCAGCGTAGTCAAGGATTGTGTTTACCTAGGATCTAGCATTAACACCAACAACAACGTCAGCCAAAAGATGCTACTTGCCAACAAGCGCCAACTTATGCTGGATAGGCAGTTGAAAAGCAGAGGGCTCTGCGATGCACGAAAAAAGTTCTATCAATCACTCATTCTCCTGGCCTTACTGAACGGGGCTGGTGGGTGGTTATTAGGAGCTTTCGAGAGAAAAATTTTTCGCAATATCTACGGTCCAATTTGCGTGAATGATGCATATCGAACAAGACAGAGCCACGAGCTGTACGATTAAAATTCTACTGGGAATGGTATTCTCTGCGCCAGGAAGGAAGGTACTCTTTTCGAAATGCACTGCAGAAGCTCGCAAAAAACGACGTCCTCATCTACGTTGAAAAGCTCAAGTCGACGACGACCTGACCGCCCATGATGTTTCTAACTGGGTCAATACGCGCAAGGCAGAGGCGATTGGCGCAACATTTTGATAGCGGTCAAGACCGGTCATAGGTTGTAGCTGTTGTCAGCTAAGTAAATCAGTAATAATCTTCATCCTCAAAGAAGTTGGAAAGTTCTTTTAGAAGAGACCCACGAACAGTAGATTGTCTGGCTGCAACATTTGCCATTTCTTTAATTGCTTTAATTTTTGCTCAATCCTTCTCTGTCTAAAAAGGAATTTTGCTACCATCTGTCAGGCTTTTTCAGAAAGCATCTGTTTTGCAGGTGTACCAGAAACTCTCGTGAACTTTAGTAAAAAACAAATTATGAATTCAACTATTACCGCTATGCTTAGCTCTGAAATGGGTTCCGGTCCGATTGTACGCTCGAAAGAACCGCAGTTCGCCAATTCATCAGCCCTGAACCCTACAGTGTCCCGGCACCTATATAAGTTCGAGCTCATTCCACCTTGCAACGAAGCTTAACTTCAACTTACATTCCTGGACTATTTTGAAAAGGTGTGTGCGTTGTCAAAGGGATTTCGAGATGCTTAAATGTCTCTACAAATTGTGATTTTATATCCCGGCCACCTTTCACCAATTATCCACTCTGCTACTTAAGTATTTCAAAGACTTTCAGTTGAGAGATCGGTGTCATTATACCCAACGCAGTAAAACAGTGCATGTTATTGTTCAAACGAAACCGAACCAGATGGTTCCGGTTACATTTCCAGTTTTGTAGCCGTTGATGTAGAGAGTTTTTACCGAGCTCCTCAAACAAGTAACTGGTTCACTCCCATTTCTCTTTTAGGAAAGCTAATGATATACTTTCTTCTACAAAAGTATCGCAGGTGCCAGTTTCCACAAGCTGCCAAAACAGACGGGACTGCTCTATTAACCTTCTGTGTACGAAACTTCGATACAATCATACACCTTTTTGAACTTCTATTGGATTACCCTAGCAGAGCAAAGGGGAAATTTATTACATAAAATTGTAAGATATGGAAATAAAAAAGCACAAAAGCATAAAAGATATTTGCGCATTCACTAATGAATTGTCGCTGAAATTTCATGTCTTACACATATTTCTGAACCAATTTGAATCACCCTAATGAGTACATATATATGTATACCTACGTAAATATGATTGCGTATCATCTAGATAACCTGATAGTCTCACATACACGCACACATACACACAAAATATGTAGAGATATGTGGATTGCACAACAAACATTTTTTACAAGGGTTGTCTGATGGAAAATCCCTTCGGTACCAGGCAAGACGATTGCAAAAGCAAAACCTTGTAATTCGTCACTCACCGGGGGCAGATGAACGCACACACATCGAATCGCATCCGTGTTGTATTCAATTACAGCTGCCAAAAGTGACAGCAAAATGTGCGCTGTATGTTGATAATGAAACTTCCGAAAAACAAATTTGAGTGGATGGGTGTTTGTATGGATAAATAAATAACATTTGCACCGGCGGATGCAAAAACTCAAAAGGAATGGAACTTTGTTAAAGTTTTTTTACATCACATAAATTGAAAAGTTTTCAGTGATTTTCCACTTCGAGGCTGAAGCGAGCATTGTTGGGGCTAGCCGATACAGCTCCAAGTTTTTTAACTCAACTGGCACGATGGTACCACAGTTGGATTGATGTAATTGTAACTGAAGTCATCCTCTGTAGCGGAGGGAAGTATCGAAAATTTACGTCTCGTACCACAAAACCACAGACATACATCAATTTTCAACCAAAAAAATGTACAAAATAAAAAAAATGGTTATGGATTAATAATTAAAATTATACATTAAGAGGCTCGAAACCAATTTTAGAGCTATGCTTCACGTTGAAACAAGTGGCAGTGCAAGAATGTCTTTGGGAAAACGTGGGGTCTTTCTTCGAGCAAAATCCTTTCGATCTAAACGGCTATGATAAGACCTATTATCACCTATACATCGGTGGTCTGATGAGTAGACTTTCTCTCGGTGGAATCAGGAGGTCCTTATTGAGACTACAATGCACTGTGTCCATCTGTTGCACTGGAGCTTTTGCGACTACTTCAGGCCCGGCTTTAGATGCTCTGGTTGGTATAACACCACTTGATGTTTTCATCAAAGCAGAGGTCTTGAAGTCCATGTGCAGGCTGAAACACAATGGGAATTTGTACAGCCTCTGTACGGTATTGGACAACAGAGAAGGCATGGACTTCTATCCAACGATTCTCTCCATGCCACTTGACTCCATTTCATCAGCAGTCGTACTTGAAAAGAGATACAGTGTGGTGCTGCCAGAGGCTCAATTCTGGTCAAACTCTGAAAATGAGCCCGGCAAACACTGTTCATGCATTTTCACGAATGGATCCAGGACCGAACACGGAACAAAACTACACTTCGCTCTTGAAATGCACGCATCTGTGTTTCAAGCGGAGGTACATGCTATTCAAGAAGCGATGAACTTTGTTGTGGAAATCAGATAGAGAGGCAGATCTGCATGTGTCCGCAGCGACAGTAAAGCTGGCATAAGACTGCTCTCCAAACACTACCAAGGGGGTTGAGTCTGTAAATCCAGGCTGAACTATGTCGGTAGACATAATATCCTGATGCTTATCCCGTGACTCTGCTTACATGGGCCTCTGACTCTTTGGATAGGAATGGCTCTGAGGCCACTTTCTTTGGCCCGAAGCTCGTTCTGTCGCTCACTTCTGCAGCCATCAAAGCCACGGTTAGCAAACCCGTTTTAAGCCACAAGTGAGCTCGGCAGGCTGAGACAGGCTGAGAGAGGCTGCAGATGAAAAAAACTGATGTTCGACCGTCTGTCATGTCCGGCCAATTGTCGCAGATCCTCCAGTCATTAAGCAGAAGGGACTGCAGGCACCTGTTCAGCTGATGACGGGCCATTTTCTATGGGCGAAGCACATGGAAAAGATAGGCAACTCAGACACTGCACTCTGCCCAGCTAGTGGAGAGGAGGATGAGACGGCGGACCACTTTCTGTGCGTCTGCCCGGTCTTCGCTCGAATCAAGCTTGGGGTCTTTGGCACTGCTACATTAAGAAACGACCACCTTGGCTCCTTGGCACCACAAGATCTACTCAGATTTCTTCGGAGGTCTGGTAGATTTAAATAAAATTAAAAAGGGAACCCGAGTGCAGTACAGTGGACTTCATGATGGATGAGTGCTGTACTTGCTAGTGGTCCCTATTTTTGTTATGAATTGCCAATACAGTACTTCAGTCAGTCGCCGTAAGGGAGTAAAGAAAAAATTGAACCCGCCCTACTGTACCTACACGCATATGTGGATACAAGTATAAATTATACGAATTATATGCACTGTATTTGGCTACCAATCGATGCTGGGTATCAACATAAATGCCACTGGCGACAGGCGATCAGCGACCGCAATCCGAAATTGGTGTGCTAACTGGCCATATCCGCTTGTGAAATTATCTGCCTCCTGGGAATGCAGCCACTTTGTCACTTTTGAATTATGCCACTTGCTGCTTAGGCGATTGACAGCTGTCGAGCAAGGCACTTGAGGCAGAGTCAATAAAATTATGTAAATAGCCACCATGAATAAATTGTTCACGTGTGCGTATGAATTTCAATAAAATTAAATATGTATATTGCACTTAACCTAGAGTAAATTTTTTGTTTCCTGTTTTTTGTAAATACTAACTCTTAGTAGTCCATTTCAGGAACTGGAAAGCATTTGAGTTGTATAAAAATTGACTTCACCGAATTTCCTGCTGTACCGACGTGTGGCGATGTCTTTTATTAGCTTTGTGGGAGCTTGTGTTCAGAGCCAGAATCAGACGCTAGTCAGGAGTTGTATCAACTGGTGGCGATGACGTAGCATCGAATGTTCTTGAAGACCTGCCAGGGTCTTAACGAGACGGAGGCGATTGTAGTATTAAAACCTATCAGCCATTTCGGGGAGCTGTCACATTCCTGTACAGAGGTGATAGACCCTTAGACTTATAGACGGCCTTTAGACTCTTTGATTCATACAATTTTTCCAGTATACCACAATAAGAATCTTACTGGTCTTGATACTGATGAGCTTAACAGCTCTGCTGCTGGAGGTACTCAGGGTATAAGAGACGAGCCCCTTCCTCTCCTGCCGAATTTAGGATGCCTCTTATGACGGACATGCCTTACCGCGGGTGTATTGTTTTCTTTCCCTATCCGCTGGGATTCAAATGAAAGGCTTACAAAGCTTATTTGGAAATAATTGATTCATCTCACAAGAAATAATTCATTCGCAAAAGTAAACTGCCGGCGGGAAAAACCAAGTAGGAATAATGTGCAAGCTCTGCTGTTATTTTATTTTGTCTAACACCAAATCATGGCATTTCCCATTTCAAGCTATGTTGGCTCTCGCGTGTTAACTTTTCCCTAGTCGTTCTGGAGTTATAAAAATTTCTTAGTCACATCTTTTGCTTGCATCTGAGATTTAAGCTGCCCATTCGGTGCTGAAGTTTCTCCATACAATCCACGTTCTCTGGTTTCACTTGCTCAGTTTTTGCAGCTGCAACAAATGCCGGCTAAGTATTTCACCATTTAAACAAAACTCTACTCGACGCTATGGCATTTAGCGTCACTGCTTCGCGGATTGCTTAACTTAATAAAATTCGTACATAAATACAGACATAAATTCTTATCACTCACCTGTTTTGATTAACTTAAAGTTGACATTGTTTTGGGATTTGAAAGCCTCATTCAAACTGCTGTGTCCGTAATCCTTTAGCACCCCATTATAGGAAGCCATACCGGCCCGTGGGCCAAGGGAACCACTACGTGGCCCCCTCCACCCAAAGAATCTACGATTTTTTCGACCACTTGAAGATTTTTTTGAAGAATCTGCGTAGACGTGCCGTTGTACGATGTTTACGCCAATATTCGTTAGTCGAAGTGAATTTGATGGAGGTAACCAGAAAAAGGGGATAAATAGAAATATATTAGTTTGCGAAATGGTAGCCGTAAATATTTGAAAACATAACTTTAAACAAAATCAAAAAAAAGAATGCTAAAACTATGAAATTTAATTATATACTTTTTTATAGATGCATTTAGCACAAAAATTTAAGCAAAACATGCAGTAAAAAAATTATACTAATAGGACTATGAATAAGTTCGTGCGGTTTTTTTTCGAAATTTGAAACTTTATTGACCTAAAATGGTTACAAATTTAATATTCAAAATATTGTCCATCGCTTACTACTACTTTTTCCCATCTTTCTGGCAATTCACGGATTCCCTTTGTGAAAAATTCGGTCGGTTTTGCCGCAATCCACGAATCGATCCATTTTTTGACTTCATCGTAATTACGGAAGTGCTGGTCAGCCAGGCCATGTTGCATCGATCGGAAGAGATAGTAATCGGATGGCGCAAGGTCTGGACTATACGGCGGGTGGGGTAGGACATCCCATTTGAGCGTTTCTAAGTATGTTTTGACCACTTGTGCAACATGTGGCCGAGCATTGTCATGTTGCAAAATAACTTTGTCGTGTCTATCGGCGTATTGCGGCCGTTTTTCTCGCAGTGCTCGGCTCAAACGCATCAATTGTCGTCGGTAGACATCCCCCGTAATCGTTTCATTCGGTTTCAGTAGCTCATAATACACAACACCCAGCTGGTCCCACCAGATACACAGCATAACCTTCAGGCCATGAATATTCTGCGCCGACGTCGATGTTGAAGCATGGCCAGGGTATCCATACGATGCCCGACGTTTTGGATTGTCGTAATGGACCCACTTTTCATCGCCAGTCACAATTCGATGCAAAAAACC
The DNA here is from genome assembly GCF_028408465.1 of Anastrepha ludens. NCBI lineage: Eukaryota > Metazoa > Arthropoda > Insecta > Diptera > Tephritidae > Anastrepha > Anastrepha ludens. The sequence continues at coordinate 22,305,060 of NC_071502.1, read as the reverse complement.
CTTTCTTTTGTGCCGTTGAAGCAGTTGTTCGCATGCCATAAAACGGCGTTCAACGTCTCTTGGTTTCAATTCATACGGCACCCAATGGCCTACCTTTCGGATCATTCCCATGGCTTTTAAAAGTTGGGAAATGGTTGATTGATCAACTCCCAAAGTTTTTGCAACCTCTTCTTGCGTTTGAGCCGGATCTTGATCGAGCAATTCCTCCAATTCGGTATCCATGAACTTTGGCGGCGCACCCTCGCGTTCTTCGTCTTCCAAGCCAAAATCACCACTTTTAAAGCGTGCAAACCACTTCTGGCACGTTCGCTCAGATAGAGCATGCTCACCATAAACTTCCACCAAGATACGATGACTTTCGGCTGCTTTTTTCTTCATATTAAAATAATGAAGAAGAATTCCCCGCAAAAACACATTATTTGGCACGAAATTCGACATTTTCAAGTGTGGTAAAAATATTGTTGTTTACGCTTCAAATAAAAAACTTATACTGACGTTTGTGCCTTACGACAGTAGCTCTCCAATGAATGTTTGGAAATGTGGATCGATGCAATAATAATCAAGTTACGCCATCTGTTGTAAAACCGCACGAACTTATTCATAGTCCTATTACATAAAACAAATCAAAAGCATAAAACCCAACAATGGCACACAATTGAAGTAGGAACACAAAATATTAAAATAATTAGCCAAAAATATTTATTGGAACTAAAAATGCTTAGCTTTAAATTTTTTATGTCCTTTTTTATTGTACTTAAGTTTTATGTATTTGAATGCTATCGATGGATTCGGGTCAGAGATATATTCTTCATTTCATTTTGCATTTCTTATTTTTTACAATGATATTGGCTGCAAGGCCAATAATAACCAGGTAGTTTAAACCCAAAGTGCAATTTGTATTTCTGGTGGGCATGAAAATATTTATTCATAATTTTTTAAGTGAAACTTCTTAGGCATCGATGGACGAGCGAGAATGGAGAATAAAATTTCAAGGCAATGCAACGTTTTGGCCATTTTCCGTTCCGCGAGAGAGAAAAAAGATATAACGTAGAGGAAAAGGAGAGAGAGAGAGAGCTATATATACCTTAGATGCACTTTAGGCTATTTTTCCTGAGTTTTTCCTTGTGGTTACTAATTTCTAGTGTGAAATAACACTGCCTACTTTTTGGCGCTTGTTTGTTGGTGCAAACTTGTAGGAAATATATTTTTGGTGCCTACTTTTTGGCGTTATATTTCCTTGGTGCCTACTGTTTGGGGCGTTTTTTGGTCCCAATTTTTTGGCGTTTTATTTTTGGTGCCTACTTTTTGGCGCTTATTTCCGTTTTCTGGCTAGTGCTTGTGCATACTATAGGGCGGGCCATACAGCGTTTGCTTTTTGAACCACCTATTTTTTTGAGAATGGTAACACAAATGACATGTCAAATGTGTTCATAATTTACTTAAAGGTTTGACATTTATGAAATGGGACGCTATACGCTTGAACAAAATTGGGAAATATTGAAAACCTATTTCCAAAGTGGTAAGTCTTCTTCATCTTCTTCTCTGATGAAGCTCATCGGTGGCTAGGTCAATAAGCAAAATTGTCGGATTTGGGGATCAGAAAATCCACACGTTACTGTAGAGAAGCAAATGCATCCACAACAAGTCACTGTTTGGTGCGGTTTTTGGTCTGGCGGCATCATCGGGCCATTTTTTTTTCGAAAATGAGCGAGGAGCCGCGGTTACAGTAAATGGCGAGCGTTACCGTGACATGCTCAACGAGTTGTTTCCAAGAATTGAAGAGGATGACAAGGACGACATTTGGCTTCAACAGGACGGTGCAACTTGTCACACTGTCAAAGTTACACTCGAACTTTTGGCTGCCGTTATAGAAAACCGAATAATCAGCCAAAATTCCGATATTAATTGGCCGCCTCGGAGCTGTGATTTAAGCCCGTTGGACTATTTTTTGTGGGGAGCCGTTAAAGACAAATGCTATGCGAACCATCCAGAGACGATTGATGCTTTAAAACACGAAATCGAAGTTGCCATTCATGAAATTGGAGCCCAAATAATCGAAAATGTGCTTAAAAATTGGGTTGATCGAATGGCCTACTGTAAAGCCAGTCGTGGCAGTCATTTGAACGATATTATTTTTCACTCATAAATGACAATGTCCAATCTTCAAAATAAAAATAAAAGTTTGAAAAAATATTGATTAGTTTTTTTTATAGCCGATTCAAAAAGCAAATTTTACTTGGCCCACCCTATATGAAGTGCTATCCATTCCGGCGTCGGATTTATTGGTATTGCCTTGCGGTAATTTCTTCCGTTGCTGCGGCCTGGAATCGCTGCGTTTGTGCGGGTGATAAACGCTCGGAGTAGTACGCGTTGTTGCCACGGTTGGTGTCCGGCATTTACCTACACCGGTCGACCCTTCTCCGTGTTTTGTAAATTTTGTCTATTTGTATTCTCTGCAAATGTTTTGAATCTATTTAGATATGTATTCTTTCTCTCTCTCTCTCTCTCTCTCTCTCTCATTCTATATCTGGCCTCTCTCTTTCTTTGTCTGCCTTGAAAGTTTCACTTCTGTTATGTGTACTACGCTACACGCACTTTTTTTCTGAAAAAAAATTTATATATAGCTTTAAGCTGCCTCTTCAAAGGCAGTTGGTTTTTATAAGAATTTTATTTTGCATAACAGCATCAGACTTCCCACGTGCGACGGTTTCAAGGAAAACTACTTTTATCATCTTGTTATTTTCCAAGAAATTGAAGTTAAATTCCAAATTTCCAAAATAACAGCCGACAAACCCTCGCACACTTAACCCCCGCATAATCAAAACACAAGTTAATTGCTGCTGTTGTCATTCAACACAGACCTTTTACAGCTCCCTTATGGCATTGAAAGACAGGGGGCATTCAAGTGGAGCATTGCATACATCATCAGTTATTCATGAATGTTTCCATTGAGGTTCTTACGCTTGTTTACTGCTGTCAATTCAAACTGAGCAGGCTGATGATGTTGTGGATAAGAGCAGCGAAAGTGGCGCAGACAGTATAGCTAAGAAACTGGTAAAGACTAGAACTGAGCGCGCTGGTAGCAGCGGAAAGCAATGCCATGCTAGCTGTGTTCTGGCTTCAGTAGCGCTGCAAGGCGAAGCAAGTCTTCTGTATAAAAATATAAACACACTTTGACAACTCCATCTAATTTTGTTATGAATTCTTAATGAGAAAAGTAAACAAGTGTCCACAATTTAAAATGAGTGGCTATAAATATATATTTACGCATAAATTTATTATAGTTTTGCATATTAGGTATGGCATTTTGTTTTTTCTGCTGATACCCCCAAAACCTCGCCAGGTCGATAATATTTAATCTTCTTTATCAGTTCTTCTTCTTCTTAATTGGCGCGATAACCGCTTACGCGATTTTGGCCGAGCTTAACAAAGCGCGCCAGTCGTTTCTTTCTCGTGCTAACCGGCGCCAGTTGGACACACCAAGTGAAGCCAAGTCCTTCTCCACCTGATCTTTCCAACGCAGAGGAGGCCTTCCTCTTCCTCTGCTACCCCCAGCTGGTACCGCATCGAATACTTTCAAAGCCGGAGCGTTTGTATCCATTCGGACGACATGACCCAGCCAACGAAGCCGCTGGATCTTTATTCGCTGCGCTATGTCTATGTCGCCGTAAAGCTCATACAGCTCATCGTTCCATCGCTTGCGATATTCGCCGTTGCCAACGTGCAAAGGTCCAAAAATCTTACGCAGAATCTTTCTCTCGAACACTCCAAGCGTCGCTTCATCGGATGTTGTCATCGTCCACGCTTCTGCGCCATACGTTAGGACGGGCATGATGAGAGTCTTGTAGAGTGTTAGTTTTGTTCGTCGAGAGAGGACTTTACTGCTCAGTTGCCTACTTAGTCCAAAGTAGCACTTGTTGGCAAGAGAGATTCTACGTTGGATTTCAAGGCTGACATTGTTATCGGTGTTAATGCTGGTTCCTAAATAAACGAAGTCTTTTACAACCTCGAAATTATAACTGTCTACAGTGACGTGAGTGCCGATACGCGAGTGCGCCGACAGTTTGTTTGAAGACAGGAGGTACTTCGTTTTGTCCTCGTTCACCACCAAACCCATTCGCTTTGCCTCTTTATCCAGTTTGGAGAAGGCAGAACTAACAGCGCGGTTGTTAAGGCCGATGATATCAATATCTTCTTTATCAGTTTACTTCCACAAATTCCCATACTTTATTTAAAAAAAATATATAATGAGTGCCTTTATTTCACCTGAAAATCCCCCAAAATTGCCAAACATTTTTCAAATTAAAAAACAAAACTACTTTTCTCGCTGGTTTTCTATTTTTTCTAATTGTGAAGAGCAATTAAAAGAGGAGCCTAAATAATATCGATCTGCGAGCTTGTTGTACCAACTTTGTGGAGAAGTCATTTTCAAAGCATTGGCGGCACGAGTAAATATTAAATAAATTAAAAAAATGTGTGTATAGTTTTTTTTTTTTTTGACTAGAACAAATTTAGAGTTTAACATCAAGAAAAACCATTAATTTTTTGTTTTTGTCATCTTAATATAGTAGCCGCCGTCGCCAAATGGGTGGTGCGTAACTGATATTTGGAAGTTTCGAATCTCCGTGAATGAAATTCCAAAATGATAAAAAAAAGTTTTTTTTTTCTAATAGCGGTCGCCCCACGAGTTAAGCACTTTGGTAGAGTATGTTGCAGGTGACTAGAGAAACAGAAGCGAAATAATTTTCTGATTTTCGTTCTGAAAATTTCAAGCTTAAAGATACAAAATGAAGAAACCTGGTATACACGCAGGAGCAGTCGTGGCATATCTAGTGAACTGAGAATCCATCACTAAAGAGTTTTGAACTGTTTAAAAAAGGGCTGACTAAAAAACGAAGCCTAAGTGAGAGTATTACGTAAATTAATAGTGGAAAATTTAACAAACCGAATTTCCATCATCGAATTGTCGGCAGTTGGGTTTAATGCTGCGGATAGCGTTCACATAGTCCTACGTCCATTATATACATGTAGGTGACCTTTCAACGGACATGGTAATTTGCCAGTACCAACAACGGCCAACACCAGCCGTAATTGTAACTCGAAGCATTTGTTCTGGGGCAGCTCGCAGATATACTCGGCAGACTCTTTTGGGTCTCTTTATTAGCCCTAAATCGGTATGTTGTCATCCCTCATATGTTTTTACTGGCACGAATGGCTTTAGTGAGTTTGGATTGATGGTTTATGGTTAAATATGTAATTTTAATAAAGGAACTTAAGTGTGCTCTGCCCAATCCATAAGAAGTGCGATCCTGCAATCTGTGCCAATTATCGCGGGATTAGTCTTCTAAATATCGCCTATAAGGTTCTAGCGAGCGTATTGTGTGAAAGGCTGAAGCCCACCGTCAACCAACTGATTGGACCTTATCAGTGTGGCTTCAGACCTGGAAAGTCTACCATCGACCAAATATTCACAATACGCTAAATCTTGGAAAAGACCCATGAAAGGAGAATCGACACACACCATCTTTTCGTCGATTTCACAGCTGCATTCGATAGTACGGAAAGGAGTTCCCTGTATGCCGCGATGTCTGAATTTGGTATCCCCGCAAAACTAATAGGGCTCTGCAAGATGACATTGCTCAATACAAGCAGCGCCGTCAGAATTGGGAAGGACCTCTCCGAGCCGTTTGATACGATCGAGACTTCAGACAGGGGGACTCGCTTTCATGTGACTTCTTTAACATGATGTTGGAGAGGATCGTACGAGCCGTTGAACTTAATCGCACAGGCATAATTTTTTATAAGAGCGTATAATTGTTGGCGTATGCCGATTATATTGACATCTACGGCCTTAAAAACACGCTGTTAGTTCTGCCTTCGCAAAGCGAATGGGTCTGGTGGTGAACAAGGACAGAACGAAGTACCTCGTGTCATCAAACAAACAGTCGGCGCACTCGCGTATCGGCATCCAAGTCACTGTTGACAGTTACAATTTTGAGGTTGTAAGGGACTTCATTTATTTAGGAACCAGCATTAACACCGATAATAATGACAGGCTTTAAATCCAACGGAGAATCTTTCTTGCTGGACTAAGTAGTCCAAGGAAATTAAGTAGTAAAGTCCTTTCTCGACGAACAAAACTGAGACTTTATAAGGCACTCATCATGGCCAATCTTTTGTATGTCGCAGAAGCTTGGACGATGACAACATCCGATGAAGCGACGTCTAGAGTGTTTGAGAGAAAGATCCTACGGGTAACGCGTTTTAATAGTCGAAACAGCCAAAATAAAGTATTGCAAAAATCGAAGACGGCTTTGATGGCTATACCGAAAATGGAATTCCATAAATGTTTCCAGAGCTGCATCAAACCATGGAAACCGCCAATACTAACTGGCATACGAGCATTGCAGTTGATGGAGAGTTCTTTGAAGACGAACATATCACTTTTCAGGAATAAACTCCTATTTTGTATTTTCGGAATATATTCTGGGAACTTTTTGATCAAGGTGGTATTACACTAATTTTTTGTTTGTTAATAAAATTTCTACAATATATTCATGCTGAGCGAATGCAAAAAGCGATTTCGAGATATTCACCATAAAAATATTAACGGGAGCACTTTGCCAGTTAAGAAATATATTTATTTTTAACAACTTTATTTATTTTTTCCTTAATTTTTTAAACAGATATTTTTTACACCATAAACTGCTTAGACTTAGGAATGGGCTGCGAGTCCGGCTAAAAATAGAAAGACTTCAGTGTGCTTCAATATCTTTTAGCTAAAAAATTACGGTATTCTATATAAATGTATTACGATTTCCTTTCAAAGGAAAATAAATTGAGCTTTCTTTATTTCAGTCGTATGCCTTTCGGCTACGTATTAAATACCAGAAAATATTTAAATGCAAGTAAAAGCACAACTAAATGTCATAGATTTTCAATTTGAAAACCAGCGGAAGTCAATACAGTACAAGTGTTGCTAACTATCACCAGAGGAACAGTTATTTATTCAAGGAAAACAGTATCTATTATCCTGCATAAAGCGTAGCTATGAAAAGCTAAACAATTTCCGTAAAGCCACAGCTCATAACTTCTGCACACAAATAAATGGTTAAGCAAGTGCAACTCGGTTTTAACCCTAAGGTGTTTCGAAATCTTTAACTCAAGAAGAAAAAAATGATTGAATTTTATTCAAATAAAAATAAAAATAAATTTAAAAATATTTTAGTATTTTCTGGAAGGTTCTTTTTGGACTGAAATTATATCAAAAAGCAAGGAGCGGTGTATACCTATAAAACAAAATATTTTAAAAAATGATAAAACTGAATTTTAAACTGCAACAAATCAAAAGTGGCTCAACCGATTGAAATACTATTTCCTTACTAGAGAACTTTGAAATATTTACCAGTAGTCTGCATTGTTCATTATTAATTCATTATTCATATTCAGTACGGCAGAGCAGCACGAGGAAGGTAATTGCTAATATTCTATAGTATAATTAATATATATTCGATAAGATAACACATTTCGGCATGACACAAAAAATATATTCCGTACCATTGGTTTTCTGACTAGAAGTAATTTATTGCAATACTGAATACCTTAAAATGTACTCGAAATACAATATTTTTGTTAACAAACGGGTTAAAGAGATTCACTTCAATGGTAGACCAATAAAATGCAACACCAAAAGTTGCTTCAACAAAGTGCTGTTCGGTGCTTGGAAAGTTGAAAATTATTTCCAGTCATGATAACATTGCCAGCAGAAAAAACACCTTCACAAAAACAGCAACAAAACCGAACCAAACCAATGGATAAGTAAACGAAAAAGACAACAAGTCGACGTAGTGGCTACATGGAACGTACGCACTAGGGATGCAAATCCCGAGGAGTACAGATTAAATGTCAAGGGTCATGAACCGCTAAATACTCTACCCCAATTGTCTTCCAAGTATGTAAATGTAGAAAACGGTTAAGCGCGAAGTCTTATTGTAAGGAAGCTAACCTGAGCCCAATTAACAAAATGTTTTTTTTTGTCCAAGCAGCAAACAATATAACACATCGCCACCTAAGTACCCATTATTATTTTTTTTTTGTATATGTAAACTTCTAAGTACCACTGTCTCGGCCCCATCATTTTTCTCGCAAATATCGTAAAAAGGACTTTACATAAGTTATGTTAGTTCTCGCGGCACGGATACTCATTAGACAGTACACAAGAATTCAGAAATCCACCATTAATGACAGTTGTAATCTTGGTAGCACGCAAACCTCTCTCAAACGTCTTTCTGCTATTCAGAAAGCCGGGAAATCCTAGTACTAACTCTTTACCTGAATCCCAGAAGTCTATAAAATATCTTGGTATATACATTGATGCCAGGTTAGCATTCAGGGAACATCTAATAGCTGTTAGTGTGAATGCGACCAAGGTTAAGAACGCACTTATGGGTATGCTCCCAAACATAGGAGGACCACAGGGCGCCAGGAGCAAAATTATTTCCACTGTGACAGACTCCATAATGCTGTACGCCTCTCCAATCTGGCCTGGAGCAAAAAAGTGCTATTTTAAAGAATTACTGCAGGTGAGTAGAACAAGAGCGTTGAGGACCGCATGTGCCTATAGAACGGTGTCGGACGATGCAATCTGCGTCATAGCTAGCAAAATGCCTATAAACATTCGGGCAAACTTACAGAAGAGGTTGTACTGCGCACAAGGTATGAAGCTGACAGAGGAACTCAAACAAGTAGAACGTTCTACCTCGATAGCTGACTGACAATCAAAGTGGGACCAGTCATCAAACGGCCGGTTGATCCGACGGATTAACGAGTGGATCTGTCGAAAATACGGAGACATTGATTTCTTCCTAAAGCAGCTTTTAAGTGGACACGGATATTTCCAAAAATATCTGCATCGCCTAGACTTATTGTCCAGAAGGCTTGGACGTAAAGGAGATGGTCGAACATGTGGCTTTCTATTGTAACATGTTCGTTAAGAAACGCGATGTCCTAGCAAAAACAACTGATGTGTATCTGACGCCCAATAACCTAGTTCCACATAAAATTGAATGGAATAAAAAATCGAGGACAGTACAAGCTTTTGCAACACGACTTATCGTGGAGCTTCACAACATTGATTGGAGGCGAAGGAACAACGATGCGAGACGAACGCGGCAGCAACCACAACTGTCGCATTGATAAAATGCAGCAAGACTAACAGTAGACGAATATAACTGGCGATTGAGCTTGTTGCTCACGACGGCCTCCAAACGTAAATACCAAACCGGTATCCCTGTAGGATAAGCCGTCTCACTTGAGATGCTTTTAGTGGCGTTAAGGTCCTACACTAAGGCTTTCGATTGCTTTTACACCTCGTTAAAAAAAAAAAAAATCCTTTTACCTGGAGAAAACACCTCAACGGTATATCACTGACAAACTCATCTGTCACACGCTTCGAAATACTCAAGTGCGACCGACAGGCACTTCAAGCATTTCTCGACTAATTTCGAGCATACTTTCAATAAGTCTACGGCCGCAACTGATTCTTTGCTATCGGAGTAAAGGTTTAACTTCTTAAAATTTTTCGAACAAGTGAGCAGCCAATCTGACTGCTTCAAACTATCTCCGCTCGGAAATCACGCTTTCAAGTAAGATGGCAACGGCCTTTCAAACAGAAATTTGTCCAGTACTTCAAGTAGAAGAGAAGATAGTTGGCGAATGGTGTCAAGGAATTAAAATGAAGACCTGTTGACTGGCACCATTCCAAAAATAGTGCAGGAGTGCAAGTTGAGCCTAGACTATGTTGCAAGGCGGAATGAGCTTCAATTGGCATATGTCGGTACTAGGACTCTATGATGAATGAACTGGTTGATAAATTTGTGAACTGTGGTTCCTTGAAGCGTCCATTTCGACCGGAGCTGATTTTTATTTATTTACTATATTTATTTATTAATTTTTTTTTAGTCAATGAACACAAACTCACAAACTAATTACGATTAAAAAAAAGCAGAACTATCGAAAATGATTTAAATACCTAAAAAATCAAATATAAAGTAATTACAAATACATTGTTGACTTCATGAGGTCTACTCATAGAAGACGTTATTCTGAGTTAGGCTCCTGCAGAGTAGCCAAGTGTTTTGTGAAAGAACCAAACAGACCTTTCTCTTAGAACGTAGTAGGAAAGACCTTAGAATACTGATGGCTATAATCACAGGGCACAACGCCTATGGTCAGCATAGAGCTAACAAGAGCATCATTGACGAACTATCCTGCCATGAAAATGAGGACACAGCAGATTATTTTCTCTGTAATTATCCGGCATTTCCTAAAATCAGACTTAGGCTGTTGTGGTGCGATGTCTTGAGCATGGATAAAGTTCATACTCTCTTGCTCTTCCGAACCTCTTAAGATTCATCAATGAATCCAAAAGATTCACCGAAGAGTGACCTCAAATCAATTTTTCGTCGTACCATCTATACTTCATCTATCCTGTCTCTTCATTTCTTCCACTATAATCTATCCAGGTGTAGTACAATGGTCCTTCTGACTGAGTGTTTAGACTTGTCCTATCCACCACAAATCTAATCTGATCTTAAATTTAAAATACACTTTTCGGAGCGAAAAATCTAGTTGGATAGTAACAGAAATTGAATTAATTCATTAAGGCTCGAACAGAAGAAGTATTAGGTGAATACTCCGTCCTACAATTAGCACCATGGAAAGGTAAAGAGCTACGAAGATTGCGCCATGAAGTATAAAAATTTACTCTTTCCAAAAGAAATGAGCAACCAATACTGCCATTGATGGTAATAAACAAGTGAAAGTGAGGGGACTGATCTTCTTACTTCCAAAAACGTTTAGTTAATCAAAAGCAAGCAAGATTGATAGGTAGTAATTGATGAACAAAGCTCAATGAAGGTAGAGCGTTTGTAAGGAAAATGTTTGGACCCGTTCAATTCAGTTTATGTAGAGTTTATGACTCGGTCTCCAAACAAAAGTAGCCTTTTCCTAATTGGATTGCACAAAAGAGATACATACATTACGAGTGTAAGGGTCAGCGAATTTGGAACTATTTCGCCTCACAAACTCTAATACCAAGTAAGTATTCGAAAGAATAACGTCAAGACCTTTAATTTCATTCAAACTTTGGGCCAAATCTAGCGGGAGCAGTCAGGCACATCAAAGATTTTATAGAAAAAGCTTATGGGAACTGCTGGTGCAGTACTAACAGGCCTAGCAGAGTCGCAAGCAGTGAGCTGTGAACCCTGTTACGACTAATTGCGGGATGCAATCCATAGGGATGACATACTTGTCTGCTCACCGTAGGTATCATCGACTATCCACTGCGACTATCGCTGTCCGGCTTACGGTAGACCTAATAATAATTGTAATAACTGGTGCTTACGCCTTTTGCTGGATATTCGGTTGAGCTCCTCCTCCTGCTTGGGGTGTGCGTCTTGACGTTTTTCCAGAAATGGAAACAACAGTTGCTTCGAAATGGCAGATCTTTTCTTATGAGGCGCAGTAATTCACTCAAAGGTGTACCATTGCCTACTGAGGGACGACCGCTATTAGAAAAACCTTTTTACATCGTTTGATATTCCGTACCCAAGCACTACTGCAAGGTAGTTACGCACCAACCTATTTCACTACGGTCACCGCTTTTCCTTCTTCTTGATTGCCGCGATAACCGCTTACGTGAATTTGGCCGAGTTTAACAAAGCGCGCTAGTCGTTTCTTTCTCGTGCTAACCGGCGCCAGCTGGATACACCAAGTGAAGCCAAGTCCTTCTCCACATGATCTTTCCAACGCAGAGAAGATCTTTATCTTCTTCTTCCAGAGCTGGAACGTAAGTTTCCAAAGCCGGAGCGGTTGTTTTCATTCGGACAACATGACCCAGCCAACGAGGCCGAGTCCAGGGGTCACTATTTCACCAAATTTAGATGGTAAATTTTTAGGTGGGTAAATTTTGCTAAATTACATTAAAAACAGCATAAAAGTTTGCCGAGGAGTGTTGAATATCCACCCCACCTGTCTCTCCCTATCCTTTAATTACTCTCACTTGGTCTTAAGTACAATGCGCAATATTGCCTAAGCTCTAGGAAAAGCTCTCCGCTCATACACAATTCCATTTTATGTGGACACTCTGGCTAATGCTTAACCGAAAGAACTTCACAGAAGTCTGCTACACCAACCGTTTCATCCAACCCTGCGAATTCAGACACAGGCTCTTGTTTGCGGATGTCCATTCCTCCCTTGAGGGTTTGTGGGTGACAAGGGATCAACTTGCATTCAACGTAGGTGAACACTGGACAGTTACTACGTACTTGAGATCGAAGTTGCTGAGAATTTTAGAGTGCTTGACTAGAGTTTTGAGGTGCTCGGTTCGGATTGAAATGATTACGGGTATCACATTTAGCATTGCATTGAGCGCTAGAGTCAGAGTTGTGTAAAGTTTCACAGTGATTCCTCAAAGCTTTTATTCCACCAGCTGCTTAAGCAACTTCGGTTTGCTTTTACGAGAATTTCATCAGGTAAATGAAATAATTTAAAAGATCTCTTTTCACAGATAAAAGATCTCTCACAAAGATTTCACCAAAAATTATCCCGTTATCTTGCACTTGACCGCAATGTCTAATATGGGCATCCCTACTGCACATTCACATGCAAGTATATAGTACGTTTCAGATTTCTGTACATTTTAAAGGGTGGTTTAGTTTCAAGGGCCGCTGTTGATTTTGAATAAAATACAATTTTTTTACGAAATTATTGTCATTTCTCTTTATTATGATAATACTGATGTAACTCAATTACGTGTACAGCAAAATATTGGCCAAATGGCCGCCACGGCCTCGGCGGCACACCTCCATCCGATGGTCCAAATTTTCGATGACGCTAAGGCATAATTGAGGTTCTATGCCGTTAATGTGCCGAATTATCTCATCCTTTAGCTCTTGAATTGTTGCTGGCTTATTGACGTACACCTTTTATTTCAAATAACCCCAAAGAAAGGAGTCCAATGGTGTCGTTGACGTTTAGTTGTGGTTCACATTCAACATCGGCCTTTGAAATTTAACCAACCTTTATATATCTACACATACAGCAAAAACAATGTCAGTTGCATCAAAAACTTTGCTTCACCACGCATCAGCAAACGAACCCCAACTGGGGCTGACTCGTTGTGGCGGGCAATGTTTAACAGCCACGCGGGTCATGTGCCGAACTCTCAGCGGATGTGTAGAACGAAATTGTTCAAGCTAGCGCTAGTCTACACGTTCGAGTCATGTCAATATTTTCCAAGCTGCGAGGTTTGTTATAATTTACGTGCTGCATTTAGATATTTTGTTGTTGTTCGTAATTGTTTTTGTTTTTATTCATTTGGTTTTTTGGTGACATTTCATAGCTAAGTCACTTGCCTGCCGAGGAAAGTAATTTCAATAAAAATTCATTTCGTCAAAAAACTTTTTGTTGCTTCTGTTATTGTTATGGCTATGAGTTTTTCATTGTTGTGTTTAATTTTGCTGTTGTTATTGTTGTGGCGCACATGTTGCTTGTTGACTTTGTGCTGCATGTGTACACTTGGGCAACTCGATGGGATTTTATTGCGATATTCGCTTTTTCGCAATCATTCCAAACGGCGGGCGTAGGGAGTGAACCCTTCCTTTGGGTTATGGCCATTTTTATTGCCACTTGGCATTGATAAAAATATAAAATATAAAAACACGTTGAAATACGCATTCATAACATATTTACAGTACTTTCTTTACACCAACAACTCCCATAAAATGTTGCAACTCAACTGTGTCACCTCTGTGACTTCCGAGCAATGATCAACAATTGAGCGCTGCTGAACAATAGCTCCCACGTTGACTATCAATAATTTGCCTGACAATTGGGTCGCAACACCAATTGCATATACAGCAATAACAAGAACAACTTTGTATTTATTGTGGAATAGAACTTCCGTAAAATTTCAAATGCTAGTCACGTCAATTGGCGCTGTACCTGCACTCGTACAGTGCAACTCACAGTGAGACAAGATTCGAAGGTCCATGTGACTTTATCGATTTGTTTTGGATTTATATAGACTTCATTCCTATGAAAGTTCGGCGGCAATGGTTGTTATTTCAATTGTGAATGTGCGAACAAATGAATTGAATGAAAAAGGGGAGGTCGGAGGAAGTTGTTTATATTTTGACGTAACTCAAATTAGTACGAAGTTCAGTTTTGTGTTGTGTCTTCATATCTACTCGTATCTTTGAACTGTCAGGCATAGCAGAGTGCTAGAAATTTTGTTGTTACTCTGCTAAAAGCAGAAAAGGTGCGTAGTTTTCGAGTTACTGAAGTGAGTGTCCTCGGACGAATATACATAAGTAGGTCCGTGTCATTTCGGTAACGTGAACTTAACAGGTGGGAGAATGAAATCAGTTAGGACCTTTAACTATGATGGTTGTTGATACGGTTGCTTCAGACGGCCTAAACGATTGATTAAGCAGCTGCAAGGGTTAATTCTTATTGCCCTCCAAAAATTTCTCTTAAACCAAGAGACCTAAAATAAACATTATTCTTCCGTAAAACGAATGACACACGTTTTCTTTATACGGAAGAAAACAGCTAACACCACCAGCAAAAAAAAACAATTCACGCAAATGGGGAAAGTCTCTGATCGCCAGTCACTTGGGAGTGGCCAGAACGACTCTTCTGCATACGGACAAGCATCTCGCAACTTCCGATCTTTGCCCAACTATCCTCTGGGTAGCTTTCGAACATCCATTTGTGAGCAAGCAAATGTGAGAAGGTGAAACAACCAGGCTATCTGGTTGTGCGCTGGGTTTGGGACCCGTCACGTAAAAAAACACCAAACCAATGAAAAGACGAAGAGCTGCCTCGGATAAGAACTGTGTATTCTGCTGACGACCCATGCAAACGAACTAAGCCGAAAAATATCTGTAATACGAAATGTATAATTAAGCATTTTTTAGGCTTCTTTCACCTTTAAGCTCAGACTGCGATTTCGCTTTTACTAAAATAGAAATCTCACGAAATTTCGCCACTATGTTTTTCAAGTTCTGACTTTATAAAAAAAACTAGTTTATGTTTAATTGGCTAAAACACGAATAAGTAATAAAGCATGCAAGCGAAAAGCAACAAGAACAAGCGAGTAAATAGAAACAAAACACAACAACTACAACAATGCTTAAATTGCTTAAGAAAAATTGAACAAATTTTGAGGTTAGATTCATGTCGTTCCTAATTTCGTTCAAATCAATTTGATGCATTCGTTTCATTCTCTCTTTTTAATATTTGGAATATTTTAATTCTGCAATTTTTTTTTTTTCATTTGCGATACTCGATTTTTTGTTTTGAATTTTTTATTTTTTTTATTTTCTATTTTAGAAAAGCCGCTTAAAACTGCAAAACTGTAAATCTTAATTTGATTAGTTATTTTAAAGAATTTTGTGTTTTGGGGGCACCTGTCACCTTTCTGGGGCACAACACCACTACTAACGGACGCCGCACGTCTGTCGCGACCCGGCATCTCAGGCTGTTCGGCGGAGAGTGAGCGCGCATTCATGGCCCCTTTTCCTTCGTTCGGCGAGCGCGCAAACAGTCCACCACCGCCTCCACTACCGCTTGCCATGCTCCGCGCATCCATTTGCGGTGAATACTGACTGCTGGCGCTCGATAGCGAACCAGTTGGCGCCGAGTTCGGCGTCTTCGGCTGCAACTTATACTTGGGCTCGCCCGACTCGAAGAACGCATCGAAGTTACGTTGACGCAAATTTTCGCAATTAAAAACTGGATTGTCCACAAGTAGTTGCAGATCTTCCTTCAAGCGGTTGGACTCACGCTGATCTGTTGAGGTAGAACGTCCAAGGCGACCCAGTGGCAAATGTAATTTGGGACGCAAACGTGACGATTTGCTTGGAGTCGGCGACTTGGGTCGTGGCTCTGGTGGCAGATTCATTGGCGACATAGGCCGGCCCCAGCCGGGGCCATAGATAATCTGTGTCGGATCGGGTGAGGGTGGTTCGAGAAATACGCTTGGACTGCGATCGCGCGCACTAACTAACTGGCCGCCACCTCCCATGGAGGTGGCGCCAGCATATTCATCCATGTGATCCAGCTCGTGGCTGTGCTGGGGTGTTGCACCCCGTTGCGGCGTCAGACCCCGTTGAGGTGTGGAGCCACCTACGGCTGTGCTACGCTCAAGCGCTGGTCGTTGGCCACCCTGTCGGCCCTGCAGCGATTGTGAACTGCCCGCTGCATTATTCTGCATTTGGACGGCTGTTGTTGCGGTGCCGGGCAAAGTAGCGCGTGCCGAAATACTGTTTTGCTTCAGCTGTTGCTGCTGCTGCTTCTGAGATGCCAAATGTTTGAGTAGCTGCTCTTGCTGCTGCTGTTGCTGTAACAGCAGTAGATGTTGCTGTTGCAGCTGTTGTTGTTGTTGATGTTGTAGTAAAAGAAGTTGCTGCTGTTGTTGCGAATTCGCAGGCGGCGGCGCCAATTGCAGTGGCTGTTGTCGCGGTGGTGTCTGTTGATGTATGCTACGGCTACGGCTACTCCTGTTGCTACGCACACTAGACTGCTTCGAGGTGGTGGCGTCTGGTGTGGGCACAGCCGAGCCTGAGTGGGTGAGTGATGTGCGTGATGTGCGCGAAGTGCGTCGCGTAGGTGTCGGCGGTAGGGCGTTCGAGGCGTGCGTCAATACAACCGATTGAGGTGGTTGTGCGGGGTCGTAAGTGAAGGCGGTGGTGAAGACTGGTGCAGCAGTGGGCGCGGACGCGGACGCGCTATTGACGGGCTTTGGTGTCGAGTTGTAAGCTGGTGCAGTGGCGGTGGTGGTGGTGGTGTTGGCGCTGAAGCTGGGGCTGTTGGCGCCTTTTGTTGCAGTTCTACTGCTGTTGTTGTTGTGGGCGACTGCTGTGGCGTTGCTGTTGCTGGTTGCAGTGGTGGTGCCGTTGGCCGATGATGATGGGCGTTGTGATCTTGGTGGTATCTCAATTGGCACTTCGGGTTCACGCAGACAGTCGAGTGTTGGTCGTGAAGCTAGACGTGGTATAGCGGGACCGTATGTCATCAAAATGAGTTCATCAGCTGGAAATATCACAAACATTCCTGGCCGCCCCCATGTGACATGGTGACTCTGCGAAGCTCACACACTCTGCTCTCACAGTGGCGAATTTGGAGATGGAATTGGCAGAATGTGGGGCTTAATAAGTGAGTGGCTCTTTGTCTTTTATACGCTCGGTGGGTTGTTTACTGTGCTTTAGTGGTTGATTGTTTTTTTGTTTTTTGCATTTAGTTATCACTTTGCTGGTTTTTGCTTAGCGTTTAAAGTAAGTTTTTTTAATTTTATATTCTATTTTATTATTGCTAATTTTAGTTTATTTTATTTAGTTTTTTTCCGTTTTCTATACTTAGTTATCTAAAATTTGCTTTAAGTTTATTTGTATATTTTATTTAGAATTTATTTAATTTAATTAAAGTTTCGTGGTTGTCTTTTTTCGTTTCTTTTGCTTTGAATACAACTAAGCTCAAAATTTGTTGAACTAAAGACGTTTGCCAAAAAAAGTTTTCAAATTATAATTTAAGTACAACATTGATAAAAGTAGATAGAAATATTGTATAAAGGTAGACGAACGTATGTAAATATGTCATCAAAAATAAAGTTACATCCACATAGTAAATATATGCAGTGCTGTAAATACTTAAAGCCTATTTGGAGCAACGTACTTTTTTAACTTAGAGAAAGCAAATATCACAAATTAAACTGATACATCCCGCGCTATCCGTCGTTTAGTTGTGTAGTCGTCATTTAGAGCGTTGCATCTTGATCAGAATCTGGAAAATAAAATAAACGAAATTTAATCATTAGTTAGAGGGGATATTTTAACAGCTGAGTGTTAATTAATTAAAAATAAATGTTAAAATTAGTTAATTCTGATAGTAAAAGGTCTTTAATTCATACATTTTTTTACGTCATCTTTCCCAGTTTTAAAGTAGACTGATGTACAATTTAGGCGATACAAAAACGCTTTAAAATTATTGAAAGTTATTATGGAAATTTGCGATCCTTAAAGGACGCAAATAAACGAAAAAAATTAATTTTCCAAATTTAACCCTTAAACGGCACAAAGGAATGAATAAAAAATTTTACCAAATTTAAACCTTAAATGACACAAATGAATGATTTAAATTTTTTTCTAAAATATTTTTCTAAATTTAACTCTTAAGTGGCACAAATGAATGAATATAAAAATTTTCTGAATTTAACCCTTAAATAACACAAATGAAGGGATAAAAAAATGTACCAAATTTAACCCCTAAATGACACGAATGAATGATTAAAATTTTTTTCTAAAATAATTTTCTAAATTTAACCCTTTAATGGCACAAATAAATGTAATAATTTTCTAAATTTAACCCCTAAGTCACACAAGTGAATGAATATAAAAATTTTCTAAATTTAACCTTTCAATAACACAAATGAATGAATATAATTTTAATTAATTTTCTAAATTTAACCCTTAAATAACACAAATGAATGGATAAAAAAATTTACCAAATTTAACCCTTAAATGACACAAATGAATGATTAAAATTTTTTTCTAAATTTAACCCTTAAATGGCACAAATAAATACATATAATAATTTTCTAAATTTAACCCCTAAGTCACACAAGTGAATAAATATAAAAATTTTCTAAATTTAACCTTTAAATAACACAAATTAATGAATATAATTTTAATTAATTTTATAAATTTAACCCTTAAATAACACAAATGAATTGATAAAAAAATTTACCAAATTTAACCCTTAAATGACACATATGAATGATTAAAATTTTTTTCTAAAATATTTTTCTAAATTTAACCCTTAAATAACACAAATGAATGAATATAAAAATTTTCTAAATTTAACCCTTTAATAACAAAAATGAATGAATAAAAAAATTTATCAAATTTAACTCTTAAATGGCACAAATGAGTGACTATGAATAAATGAATGAAATAATTTTCCAAATTTAACCCTTAAATTACACAAATCCCTGGAGTGACCCTATAATGCCAATGAAATATATAACTCCTACAGTATGAGTTTCTTACATTTATCCTCACTTAAATTTGGGTTTAGTTTTGAAAATGAGCCGCAAACTCAATTAAAGGGCTTATAATTTTTGGACACAAAAAACAAAATTCATAATTTTTATTACTACGAGTACATAATTTGACATAATTTTTACGGCCTCGGTAATCTAGCGTAAGTGCACTAGCCTGCCATCCCAGAGGTTGTGGGTTCGAATCCCATGTAAAGCACGGTCCTCCTACTTTTCCAAATTTACCTACTCTCCTGGTTTCTAAGACAAACAACAAAAACATCTACTGCGTCAACCTTCAAACCTTATCCTTTCCATCCTTACTCCCGCACAATAGTCAGCGCATTATTTGCATTGTGGCTGCTAAAACAAGCAAAAAATAAAGAAAAACCCAAGTTACACATTGCCTCAGTGGCGGCAGCAAGAGGAAGAGGGCAATCGCGGTAATAGCGCAGACACACCAAAATTTAGCGAAGTCCTCAACCAGCAGTGTGATCCTTCTGCCAGAAAAATATGAAACAGAGATGGCGCTCCAAGCAATAAGAAGGTGTTGCTCCTAAGCAACGACAGGTGGGCATTCCCACTACTTAGATCTGGTAACCGCAGACCAACCCCTATCAGAAATAGATTAACGAAACCAACGCATGACTGAGTCTTATCGAGGCCTTATGCTCCCGAGAGAAGTGAACAAAGAAAAAAAAATATTGAAATTGCCGATCTCTAAGAACAACATATCGAAATATTTTTAATTTTTTTTTGGTGGAAATAATCGCCCGAATGAGTCGACAATTCAAAGCTTGGCAAAAAATGCTAATAAACTGGTGCTGTCGAAGATAGAAAAATAACTGACAGACCAGAAACTGGACGTTCTATGGAGAATATTGTTGCTGTAGTGCAAAATGTTGTTGAACAACCTACAACAACAATATCTTGACGTTCCTAACAAAAACGCATTCCCGAATTGCTATTTGGGCGATTTTACATAAGGATTTGCATTTGCATCCTAACAAAATTCAGTTAACGGGTCACATACGACAGCAGCGCCAAAAATGCGATAAAAGAAATACTGTTTTTGGAAGGGATAACAATAGAAATATCAAAAGTCCGACTCGACAGACTATAGAAAAAACAATTTCGAATATTTAAAAGAAAAATGCATCAAAAAATATTGAAAACTGTATGAGTTATCATCCAGACCGTGTGCAAGTAGTTTCGAGAAAAACGAAAGTAACGGCCAGCTGCCTCAAATGAAGGACAGCCCACCTGTGTCCATCAAACTTTCGTCGGGCAGTTACATTTTCTACCATAACTTTGAATCTATGAGGAATTTTTACAATCGACTTCCACAGGAATATGCATCGAAAACATAATAAAAAATAATAAAGACTAATAATCTGTAAAAAAAAAAATCGATTTTTTGAAAATTCTGGAAGTATATAACCCCTCAACACAAGAATGTAAGTCAAGAGATCAATACTAATTCAGAAATTTCATGAACTGATTCTTTGTACAGGATGCTAGTTTTTCGCGCAAAATTATCTCTAGCAATGAAGCTCATTTCGCACTGGATGCTTTTATCCAGAAACAAAATTGCCGCATCTGGGGACATCTACGACAAACTCAGATAAATCTTTACAACAACTTAAATGTACTGTTTGTTGTGACTTTTGAGCGGGTGGAATAAATGGCCCGTTTTTTCTTCGAAGATGAAAAGGAAAGGAGTGTTACTGTCAGTAAAAATCGCTAAAGACTACTTATTCAAGATTTTTTGTGGCTTGAGCTTAAAGAATAGACATAAGCATATTTTCACGTGGATGGAGCCACAAGTCACACAACACTGGGAAACTTTGCATTATTGCGATCTAAGCGTCCCAGTCGATTAATTTCACGTTATGGTGGCAACACCTGGCCACCTAAATCATGCGATCTAACTTCACTATACTTATTTTGGGTTTTTTTTAGAGTAAAGTCTATATGAACAAGCCAATAAAGGCTCCGGAGTTGAGACATAACATTCGGATCGCGATTGCTGAACTTAATGCAGTAATGCGTGAGCCAGTGCTTAAAAACTTTAATTCTCGTTCGACAGCCTGTAGACGTGCTTATGGTGGACATTTAAATGATGCGATTTTTCTCAATAATTGTTAAGAGCCATATTTAGAATAAAAATAGTTACGCCTCAAGGAATATATTGCGTGCGCAACTAAGTTCCCGCTGTTCGTCAATAGATGTCGCCAGCAGTGTGTGCTAGTCGATTCTAACATAACCTAAACCTCATAAACCAAGCTTAGATATATCATAAACAAACTGGTTCGACACATTAGTGATTTTGTTTTGGTATCATATACTTTTGGTTTTGTGAAAATGTCTAATTTTGTGCCGAATAATCTTCATTTGCGGGAACTGTTGATTTTCCTCTTTCATTCGAAAAAAACGACGACTGAAGCGCATCGAGAGCTACAAAAAGTTTATGGAGATGCTGCTTTATGTGAAACAACGTGCCAAAATTGGTTCCGTCACTTCAAAGACCGTGATTTTAAGGTTGACGACCGTCCGCGTGAAGGGAGGCCAAAAACCTTCGAAGACGCTGAATTGGAGGCATTGCTCAATGAGGTTCCATGTCAAACGCAAGAAGAGCTTGCTTCAGTATGAGGAGTTCCGCGAATCCATTTCCAAGCGATTACATGCTTTGGTAGTGACCCAGAAGCAGGGGCTTAGGTTTCTTATGAATTAAAACCAAGGGATGTTGAACGTCGTTTTTTCACCTGTGAACAACTGCTCCAGCGGCAAAAAAGGCAAGGTTTTCTTCATCGCATCGGGACGGGTGATGCAAAATGGATTCATTACAGTAATCCAAAGAAAAGAAAGTCATGGGGACTGCCCGGTCATGCTTCCACGTCGTCGACTCGACTGAATATTCACGCTGCGAAGGTGGTGTTATTTATTATAAACTGTAAAACCAAGCGAAACCAACACTGGGGGCTCGGTATCGACTTCAATTGTTGCGATTGAGCTAAGTACTGCGCGAGAAGCGGCCGCAATACGCGGAGAGGCATGAAAAAGTAATTCTACAGCATGACAACGCTCGGCCTCACATTGCCAAACCCGTTAAAACCTACCTGGAAACACTGAAATGGGAAATCCTACCCCATCCGCCATATGCCCCAGATATGGCGCCGTCCGATCGATGGCACATGGTCTAGCTGACCAGCAGTTCCATTCATATGAAGACATCAAATGGCTTGATCCGTGGATGGCTTGATCAAAATATGAACAGTTTTACCGTGACGCTATACGAGATCTAGCAGAAAGATGGGAAAAGTAGTAGCCAGCGATGGGGAATACTTTCAATGATTCACTTGTAACCATTTTTTCAGAATAAAGTTGTATTTTCATCAAAAAACCAGCGAGAACTTAGTTTCGCATCTAATAAAATTTCTAAGTTTTATTTGAAAACTACATCAAAGTGCGTCTATTGAAATGCCTTTCATTCAAGTTAGCTACTTTATTTTTCTTTAGTTCGGTCAGTTGACATCAGTCGAAAGTTCGAAAGCTTCGGATGGCACACCAATTTGCTTATACTATGACTTGTGCTGGCTAATGTCTTTAACAAGTCATAATATAATATATCAAATATCCCTTGCTACGGCGTAATTCGCCACCCGCCGTTGTTGGGTTTACACTTCGTAAGGTACAAAAAAAGTTCGAGCAAATTGTGCACAACGCCTAAATGGGCATGCAAAAGTTTTATGCTTTGCTTATCCTTGCGGTATACACCTTGCCGGTTGCTTATTAACAAAAATTAAGATGGAAGAATGGAAAATTTATCGTACAGAAAAAATATTTTGTTGGCACGCAAACATTTATTAAATGCTTAGTAAACACGTACTGCTCTGAACTTTCTGGCTAACTGCCGAAACGGCCTGAAATTAACAACGCAAGTGCTGCGGTAATTGGACGCTAAGCCGTAGAAAAGTTTTTACTCAAGCTATTTGAATACTTTTTGGCATTTAAGAGAGCTAAATAAATACTCTCGCAGGTACATAGAAGGTGGCCAGAATTGTTTTATGTTGTTTCATTACTTTTGGTGGTGAAGTATTTTGCTGTTAGTTATTTACTCACTTAGGATCCTAGCGATTTCTTAGTTACAGTGGCTTTGCTCTCGCTTCGATGTAATTTTCGTGTTTCCTAACTATACAGCTCTGGTATGTATTTTTTTGGATTGGTGGTCATAAAAGTACATCTATAAATAAGATAATAATGTAATTTTTACATTGGCTACAACAAACACATTCAGCATTTATTAAGGCACATTTGGGTGCCTCCTTACTAGAAAGGCAAGTAATAGGACGTGCCCAGTGGTGTGAACATTTTAAACTCTTTTAGGTTTAGAAAAATAAACGAGTATTGGCGATATGAATATTTAAGCCCAAGTATTATTTTACGGGATTAAATTTCCCAGTTCTTACACATTCTTATAGCAAATCGGCATAGGAAACTAGGTGATGCTTTCATTTTAGATATACGATATGTACAGTAGATCCATTTAGAAAGTAACCGGGAACATATTCATAGAACATTTGAACTCTCTAACTCCCCAATAGACGGACCCTTTGTCTATCTTGAGAGAAAAAGCAAATTATGCTCGTTATAGAGCGATATAACGGGTTAAAACATACCACAAATATGGTTGCCATGTAATTCTACTATAAGTCTCTTAATACTTTTGGGTGCTTTATTGCTTATAGTTTTGAGCTCTGCGATTTTCGACGTCTATCAGTACACAGGTTGTTGTTGTTGTAGCAGTAATAGAAGCAACATGCTGTTGCGACAGGTTGGGTCCAGAGGGAGAGAGGTGTTAGATGAGTGGGTTTCAAAGGGCATGTGAAAAGGTGGTTAGTATCGCGCGGGGTGCCTTCACATGCCGGACATATGTTTGGTATGTCAGGGTCAATTCTGGATAAGTAGAAGTTTAACCTGCTACAATATCCAGAAAGTAATTGTGCCAGTGTTACGCGGGTCTCACGGGGAAGCTGGAGCTCTTCATTTGCAATGGGTGGTGGTTGGACTCCGGCGTTCCCATGACAGCCTGTTCTACGTTACCGGAATGACTCGGGTTTTTCCCGATCAAGGGCTGCCGCCCTGCCTAGTGAACAGTGTATCACCAGTACACAAATCGTCTTCTTGAGCGTAACCCACCATGGCGCTTGCAAGCAAGCAAGCATGTGTGGCATGGAATTTGTATCAAAGTGAGCTAGAAACGCTTCAGTGTTCACTTTGGTAATGTTCCATTTGCGAGTGCCCTTTCTTTTAGGTGTTGGGTAGGGTCAGTTGTCGCACTGATCCGGAATGTGATATACTGATGGTCACTTTCAGTTTATTCATCCAAAACTTTCCACCCGTTGATTGCCCCAGCCAGGCTATCAGTCACTAGGGTGATATCCGGCATGGTGCATTCACATCCTGGTCTCCTAAAAGTAGTGGCGTTTCCTGTGATTGCCATTACAAGCGCCAGTCTGGCAGCCATGTCTAGTACATGTATTCCCCGTGTGTTCGAGTAGGGGCACCCCACTCGACAGCCTTGGCGTTGAAGTCTCCGGGTACGAAGAAGCTTCAGTTTCGTTCTAAACTGTCTCTGGGGATAAGACAGCAGCTTAGGGTTGTGAAGCGTTTATTTTGAACGTATGTGTAGCAACAACTGGCTCTGTGCTGTGTGACGGCGCTTGGTAGCTAGAATGCGGACGTTCCTGTTTCAGCCTCGAACCAGGTTCCCTAGGTAATCCGTCCGTACTGCTCGCTAATGATGACCGCATCTAACTCCCTCTCGATAGCTATTTGCTCGAGCAGAACGTCTGCTGTCCGACTTCTATGCATAATTGCCTGGAGTACTCTCATCACTTCTTAGCTAGAGGGCATCTCCTTGTCCCTGGCAAGTGGTCAGTGCGGTCGTGTTTTGCGTTTACGCAGCGAATCCAATTGGGGCTGCTTTGCAGTCTTTTATTTTGTGCCCTGGTTTCCCGCATCTGATGCACGTATCAATTCTATCAGGGTCATTGCAGTTTGCTTGTGTGTACTCAATCCCAAGGCAGCGATAGCACCTATTAATTTGTTCGCATGATCGTATCTTTGCTCGGATTCAGCCGATTTTTATATCGCCGATCTCGATGAGCTTTGTGTCCCCTTCTCCAGATAGCGTGAGGAAAGCTCGTACTTGACCATGACTTAATATTTTGTACTTTGAATGCTGTGGCGCAACCTAAATTTTAAATACATGATAAAGAAAGTCCCGAGTGTGATATTGACCTTGATGAACTTAACGACTATTTTATTAGCGTTGGTAAGAAAACAAGTTGTGCTCCCATGTTAAAAGATTCCTCTTCTTGTGCTAGTCTATAAGAACAGTTTGAATTTGTGACAGTTAATAAGGTTGATGGCCCGAAAGTTCTGTCCAAAATAAGGTCAAATGCTCTAGTTGATGATGGAATCTCGCTAAAATATTTTACTCTTGTACAAGAAAATGGGGAATAAAAAATATAAACCCAACAAACACTCTTTTCACACGCTCTTTTATTGCACAAGGTGGTGCAAAATTAATCATCCAATTATGTTTTCGAATCATTTTTTTACTGGATAAAAAAATATTGAGTGATGAAAATCTCTCTTTGACCTTTACGCCCTCCATTGCTTGTCTGTCTTGCCAAAATTATAGACTGTCGGATAGGATGATTAATTTTGCTCCACCTTTTTCAAAAAAATGAAACTTTGTTATAACGAAAAAACCAACATAATTCGTTTGAATAAATGTTTGATGGGCTGGCCATATCTCGTTACTATAACTTATCTACTGATGATAGCATTTTTGGTCCAATCCATCCTAAACGAGCACGTTTGTTATCAAGTAGTGATGGATAGTTCTAAAATTCCCCTAATTTCAATTTGAATTTTTATATGTGTTGTATTCATGAATTGAATTTTCATCATCATCATCATCTTGGCGTTACAGTCCGGGGTGGGCCATTGCCTCCTCTACAATAGGCCTCCATTCTTCTCGACAGACCTTTGTGAGAATTTTATCTTTCGTATATCGTCTTCTACGTCTTTCAACCATCGTCTTCTTAGCCGGCCTTTCCTTCTTGTTCCCTCAGGGTTTGCTTCAAATACTCTTTTGGTCGCTCTTTCGCTGCTCATACTTAAAACGTGTGAGTACCACCGTAATCTTTGTGACTTCATGTTCTTTCCAGATATTTAGCACTTCATTTCTATCACTCGCTAAATCACGGTTTTTGTTCCTGTTCTGGCAAGCCATCAATCTCGGCTGAAATTGGCTCGTAAAGATTGAATTTTCACTGGACATAATTTATTTTTTGTTCTAATAAAAATGAAGTGTTTTTGTTTATATTTAAGTACTATGAATTTCTTTCTTACTTCTTTTGCACGGCTTTTTGAGAAAATATTATATTTAGAGATTTTCCTCTGGCATACTTTTTAAAGTACCTGCAAACGTCCATATCCCAAATTGACCATATAACGCATGTATTCTTGTACGCAATTTTTTCTCTCTGCATGCGTTTCTAAGAAACATACATATCTACCGTGTAGAAGGAGAGTTGAGTGTATGTAAAATGTGCAAGAAATCCATATTTCGAGACTTTCCCTCTCCCTGGTACTTTGAAATGCTTTCCGTGCGTGTGCCGGCATTCATCTCTTTGGGGCACCACAAAACTCGTATTTAATACTTTTCCTCAAATTCTTTTTCATTTCCTACTTTTCTATGATAGTTTCTCCCAAGTGCTTGGCATCCTAAAGCAGTTGCCCTTTGGCCTTCATAGTCAACTCCCTATTGATGTTGTTGCTTGTTCAACGAAAGAAAACAAGCAGGAAGTTATGAAAACTTTTCTGCTTACTTTTCCCATTTTCGTTTTCACTTTTGTTTTATTTATACTTCTTAACGACAAATTTTACCGCAGGTTTTATTAAATATGAAACTTTTTAGCATTAACGCATTGTAACGCTATACGAGGGCCACTACTCGTATTTATGTTGTAAGGCTTTTGATAAAAAGTAAATAAATAGCTGATTTTTCAACTGCCATTGACTTTTGTATGGATGTCTCTTGAAGTATGTTTCTTATTTTTTTTTGTGATTCCTATTTTTTGTAGGTTTATGCTAAATTTTGTTAACCAATAAATACAGTCACCCTTTTGAGGTTTTGTCTAATTATATGTAAAATATCTTATGTGAGCAATTTTTTTTTTCTCTACTAAATGATCTTACTTTAGGCTCAATCTCAAAGCATCTCACGTTAATCTCGTATTCCTGCGCAGCATCAATATTTTCTCGCACAAAAACCGCTTATGGATGACCTTTAGGAAAAATTTCCTCATAAAAACCAATTGCCGCATCTACCGCAAAACAACATTGTTCCAGCTCATCAGTTCGGTTTTCGTGAGAAACTCGGCGCTATTGAGCAAGTCGATCATAGCAGCTTCGAAAAAAGGAATGCTTTTGAACAACGGGAATGCTCCTCAGCCATATTTCTTGTAGCCTTGATGTAGCCCAAGCGTTCAACAGAGTATGCCGTGAGGGACTTGTCTACAAAATCCAACGCACACTGCCACAAAACTGGCACAAAATATTAGAATCTTATCTTACAAATCGGGCCTTTTTGGTAAGATATAAAAACTACCTAACTGATGAAGTCGATATTAAAGCCGGCGTACCATAAGGCAGTGTACTTGGTCCACTTTTATATGTAATATACACGACTGACCTTCCAATAAACCCGCAAATATTTACATCCACCTTTGCTGCTGACATTGCATTCCTTTGTCGCTCCGAGTGTCCAATAAGAGCGTCGGGTGAACTCAACAGTCATCTGAAACGCATAGTAAAGTGGTTGGCAGACTGGCGCATCAAAGTGAACGAGCAAAGGTGTAAGCATGTGACTTTTACGCTAAATAAAAACGACAGCTCCAATGTATATCTAAACTCCACACTCATAGAAGTTACATACCTTGGAGTTCATATGGACAGGCGCCTGACATGAAAGGGACACATTGAGGCCAAAAGTAGGTACATGAAAGATCTTCATTGGCTAATGAATTCCCGTTTCGGGCTTTGCCTTGACCACAGAATCCTTCTCTACAATACAATCATCAAGCCAATCTGGACCTATGCGTCTCAACTGTGGGTAATGCAAGTGCCAGGAATATTGCAATAATACAACGAAGGTCATCTAAAATATTAAGAATGAGTACCGGAGCGCCGTGGTATATAACCAATGAAAATATCCATCGAGATCTACCAGGTATATACCTACGAATTGCGACTCTCAGCTATTAGTCCATAGGAGTATTTTTAAACCTTCCCAAATGTCTTGTTTTTTTCGTCTGTCATCTGTCAACAATATTCAGTTCATTGTTTGTTACGTTTCATACAACAATGCATTTTTGTCGCTCTTAAAATTTCGAATTTCGTGCCCTCAAACTACAATTTGCGGACATCGTTGATTTTCTGATATCAATTGAAGAAAAATGCTTCTCAAGCTCATCAAATGACGTACGATTGGGAACCGCTGTTGCATGCGGCTTACTCACCAGACTTGGCGCCTTCCGATTATCATTTGTTTGCATCCATGGGCCACGCACTTTCCGAGCAGCGCTTCAATTCTCACGAAGAAGCCAAAAAATGGCTCGATGATTGGTTTTCGGCCAAAGACGGCCAATTTTTATGGCGCGGTATCCACAAATTGCCCGAAAGATGGGAAAAATGTGAATGAAAAACAAAGTATCATTTCATAGGTGTACATATGGTAAATGTTCCATTAGTGGCAGCATAAATAGCAGTAATCCAACAAAACTACTACCAAAGGCTGAGAAACCATCCCAATCCATTGGCTCGGTCGCTGTTGCATACCGTCAATTCGTCACGTCTCAGAAAAATTTACCTTCCAACCCTGTGATGCATATTTGAGGCCCCCATAACAACCCTATACTTCTTCAAGAAGCTGTAGGTGCTAAATTTATGTAAAGACGCGAAACCTTATCGTTAGTATTAAGATTAAATAATAGCTTACAAAAATAATAATAACAGTATGAAAAAAACAAAACAAAAAAGAAACCTTTTCCGTTCGAAGTGAGCTTAAAACTTTAGGTATCTCCATTTGTGGAGCAACATCAAGACGCACACCACAAATACATAGGAGGAGGAGCTCGACCAAACACTTGACAGAAGTGTGCGCGTCAATTATTATTATTTTTTTTTTTATGAAAAACCTCATTGATTTACGTGCGTTAACGCGAATTCCAATGTCCATAATACAAATAGTTACTCTCGTATATGTTAGTATGTTGTTATAAGAAAATATATAGAGTTACTTATGTTTACACATAACCAGTAGCAGCAGTTACCCTCCTCATTGTCAGTTAGTGTACGCTTTATGTTTACAAAAAAGTTTACATTTACCATAGAACTTTTTATTTCCTTCCTGCGGCGTGTGAAAGTGATTGGGTGCGCTATAAAAATTCACTTTTATCTTTGTGTGTTCTTTCTTCAACGGACAGGAGATCCAAGTTCATTTTTAAATTTAATCTTTAATTCAAATTTATGCCAACGAGCAAATTTAGCGGCTAATATTGAACAGCCCGCAAGACAAAGCATAGCCTGCTGGCTGTCTACTGCTTCCGCGACTACTGCTGGCCAGCGGTGTTCGTTATCTGTGTGTTGACTTGTTTTCATCCGACCGCCTTTTTTTATCACAGGTTTAAGCAAATTATTTACACTGCAGTCTGGATGAATTAAACTACGACTGGCGGGTTACATTTTGCGGTAAATTTGCTTGTAGGAACAAAAAACTGCACAGGTAATACACTGATCAGCTCCAAAATGTAAAACCTCCGAAACTAGTTTTCATATGCGTGACACAAAGGGTTTATAATCAATACAGATTAGTTAAATTTGTAGATACGTGTCTATATGTCTACTCATTTATTACATATTTCGCCAAACTTCTCCTCCACTTTTCTGGTGGTGTGCGTAGTGATGTTGTCATAAGAATAAAAAGACCGACTCCGATGACAGACGGCTCTTATAAGAAATTTTTTCATGGTAGAAATCCACTCAGAGGCTTACTTTTACCAAGGCAGGCTGATGAACGACCGGTACTAGAGGATGCTGTGATAATTCATGCTCACAATCGGTCCCGAGCTAAGACTCCATGAATGCTTGGCATTTTTTTCTTATGTTTTCTTATGGAGGAAACCACCTAACACTGTCGGCAAACAAGACTGTCAAAAATCAATACGATTTTTGAGCTACTTCAAACTTGCACTTTATTATACTAAAATTTGCCTAAAAGCTCTGTTTTAAAAAAACGCAATTTTGATAAAAAGTTATTGCATTTTTATACAGTTTGTGTTGTACAATGAAATATTGGCTTGGAGAATAAGTTCATAGCGCTTTTAAATGTTTTTTTTATTTTACAACGATTTGTTTGCTGTTTGGCAAAGAGTGAGTATGTATTCCATAGAACTTTTTCTGCTCTACAAAATTATCTTTACTGTATTTTTGAGTTCTTTAATTTTTTATTAGTTGTGAGGCTTAGAAATGGAGTACCCAGGAGGCAAAAATTATCATTTTAGACACCTGCTGCAGCACGGAAAAGGTTTGCAAAGCCTTGATCTGGTTTCGCGTTTTTCGATCAGAAAGCACCTACGTAGCTTAGTGTATCTTTTTATGCTGGAATCTGGTGCTGAAGACTACCATGTTTCGGGCCCCAGCGAAGTCGATCAGAGAACGTACCTCCCAGCATCACTTTACTCCAACTGCAGGTTAATTCTCGCATTGAAGCCGAACTACAAGACTGCCGGCATAACCGCAAAACCCGCCGAATTTTATAAATGTCAGTATGCGCAAACTGCCTCAGTTTTGTGCCCTCTTATTCAAACTGTTTGGAATAATGAACACTTCCCGAAGAAGTGGGATGAGGGCATAATCATTAAAGGCCCAAAAAAGGTGACTTACAGATCTGCAACAATTGGCGTGGTATTTTTGTACTCCCCGCTGTGGAAAAAATCTCAGCAAGATTAATCCTTCAGCGAGTAAAAAAAGAAGCTGCCCTGCTACCGCATCAAACTGCGGACTGATATGGGACTTGTTTAGCTATCTTCAACATCTCGATTACGGTGACGAGCATTTACGTTTACTAGCGCACAAAATACCGGAATTGAACAGTATGCTTGAGTCACTAGGGAAAAATGCTCTAACTGCCGACTTAACAATTAATTGCAGTAAGACAAAAGTTATAAGTTTGTCTAGCAACTCAACTGCAACTGTAACTATTGCGGGTGCACCAGGGGAATGTGTTAAGCAATTTACATATCTTTTTTAACGATGTAGCAGCTTTTGGTGGTGTAGATGAAGATGGCAAATCTTGCACTGGTAAAGCTATTGTTGCCTTTGGTATGCTGTCTTCCGTGTGACGCAATAACAACAACAGAGTTCAAACAAATATGAGAATTTTCATATTCAATATAGTATCGGTTCTACTTTATGCCTGCTGTACATGGAAAGTGACAAAATCCGTCACTACGAACCTTCAGGTTTTTATAAATCACTACGTGAGGAATATCTTCCGTTTTTTTCTTAGGCCAATTTCGAACTCAGATCTACTGAAAAAGGTGCAAATGGAGCCAATCGAAATGCTCATGAAACGCCAAAAATGGAGATAAATTGGGCACACTCCCAAAAACGATGCATACATTGCTCGAAAGGCATTGGAGTGAAATCCTCTCACGTTGGTCGGAAGCCTGGTAGACCAAGGGAAACTTAGTGGCGAACCGTTGAAAGGATAGCTGAAAGTATCGGCAAGAGCTAGAACTAATTGAAGTGCACAGTCAAAAATCGCGACAAGATAGAGCGCAGGCATGGTTGATGCACTATGCCGCACGATGGATTAAGGACCTAAAGAAGGTGAAGAGACTTGCCATAGATATTTGTACAATAAAAATTCAGGCGCATAGTATGTTGACCAGATTGGATGATGGCCGTAATAAAACCGAACTTACGGCTCGAAAAACGAGGAAATGTAGTTTCTGAAGCTGATAGGCGTGGCAACATGAATCCTCATACACTGCGTGATTCCGATACCAGTATACAACCAAGTTAGCCAACTTGAAGCGAGCATTTGAAACACTGTCCTACGCTCTAACAGCGATTCGTCTGGTATTTTTCACTTCATTACTCCACTCAAAACGTATTACACCGTGCGACAAAATCAACTTTTTTTTCTAAATGGAAAATCCTTCATAGGCACGTGAGACTATAGATTTTATACAGCAATGCTGCGTACTAAGTATTTTATTTTCCAACAAATCTTATAAAAAGGATTTTAAAATTCAAAGGGGAAACGTGTGCAGAGGTATCCAGGGCGTATACTTTATTTAATAGGGGAACGGCCCAATTGTTTTTTGTATTTTTTACGAAAACCAACTTTAGATACGTTTTAATGCATTTACGCAATTATTTGAGTATAACGCAGATTTTTTTTTTTTAATAATTCATTAGGAAATTTCGAGTATTACGTCCTGGAAGGAGGTAAGTAAATTTTGTTTTTTATACCTAAATTTTTTGTCTTGCGTTTCATATCTATATTAAAATTATGGAGTGAGCATAAATATTTAATCTTATTTATTGAAAATTTACTTATTTGAAACTTAAAAGTAATTTAAAAAAATTAATTGATAAGGAAATGAAAAACTGGGTAGAACCTTCCAGCCTACTGTATAAACGAACAAATGACAGATCATTACACATTAAGTTTTGCCAAAATAAATCTTGCATGGCTGCACATATTTCATTAATATATTCAACATCTTCTCTATACTGAGAATTTTTTTTTTTCGATTTTAGTTTTGACTTTATTTTTATTTTATTTTATTTTATTTTATTTTTTGTTTTATTTAATCTTTTTTTTTTTTTTTTGCATCCCAATAAAGATGTGATTTACATTAATTGGCGACAGCTTTGCTGCAAGCCAATAATTTATAACAGGTACAAAGATTACAATTAAATTAATGTCTATAAATATTATATAAAATAGTTAACAATTTTACAAACAAGAAAAACGTTTACTGTAAAAAGTATCGGACTATATGACAAGAATTGAGTAAAGCTGCTTTCTGCATGTCGAAAATTAAATATTCTGGGAGTTGAAGAGTTTTCACGTTGTCTGCTAAGTTTTTATGCACTAGTCCGTGGACTGAGATGAAAGGTAAATATTTGGCCTACTGTGGTCTCTTGTGGCATTTGTTAATCTTCGACTATTGCATCTTCGACATCTGTCTGCAGCGGCATTTGGATCTCGCATTACGTATTTAATGTAATTTTTATTTTATTTTATTTTATTTTATTTTATTTTATTTTATTTTATTTTAGTTTATTTTATTTTATTTTATTTTATTTTATTTTATTTTATTTTATTTTATTTTATTTTATTTTATTTTATTTTATTTTATTTTATTTGTTGGAAACGTTTTATCCAAAGCCAAATTCAATTTTGCTCAAATTCTGTTGCACACAAACATAATCAAATTTTTTTGTAATCAGTCAGTTAGCTAATTGCGATTTAAATTTTCTTAACAATAATCACTGTGGCAAAAACAGAAATCAAGTCAGGCATTGCAAGAAAAATGCTGCCAAGCGTTTAATAATTCTTCAAATATACATTTCATGTTTCTTAATTCAGCACGCGCGCGCTTACCATTGAGGCGATTTCCACCTGCTACATGCAAATTGTGCTCCAATCAAAGTAGCATTCGCTGGTAATAGCATTTTAATTACATTCCGCGAACTGCTGGTATTTTATGATAATTGAAGTGTAATAATTCATTGCTGCAATTACGAAGGTAGAGAATATCATTCACCATCAAAGTGAGCTCTTTGCATTTGAGTAGAGTTTAATGCTAAATTGAATACATCTTTCAAATGTTGCACATTAGGCAGACACGGCGTATACGTGACATTTTAGTATCATTTATTTGTACTGTACTTATAATTCACTTCAATTGCACACCACTCTTCTATGTATTACTAATTCTTTTAATCCCATTACATTGGTGGCATACCCTTCTTATATTCATTTCCATTCCACATTTTTTTTTTGTGTTTTTGGTATAATTCTCACTTATCAAGTGTGCAAAAAAGTATGATTTTGAGTGATCATCATGTTCATCATCATCATTTGGCGCTACAGCTCTGTATGAGCTTTAGTCTGCTGCACAAAATGCCTCTATTTGTCCCAACCCTTGGTTGATTCCTTCCTCTTGCTGACCTTGAGCTTCCTCATATCGTCTTCCAGTTTGTCAATATATCTTGCTCTTGGTCTGCCTCTTGCTTTCGTTGAGCTCTAGTGGGGTCCATTCTCATGGTATGACCTCACTTTCTTCGTCTTGGGCTTTGAACCATAGAACATTTTCCCTTCTTATGAATTAATCCAGTTCATGGTTCCATCTTCAATGCAATTTTGTCTTTTTCACTTATTGTCCATGAGTCCGAGCTGTAGCAAAGAAACTGGTCAGACTACACATTTACACAGTGTAATTGAATTTGATTTTGCGTGATGAAAATCCTTCACGAGCTCCATTGCTTCAGTCTGTTATATTATATTTAATTTATATATTCAGTATATTTCAGTTGCCTAAATCCCAGTTGTCTATGATTGGCATTCAATGCCACTGGCAAAAGCCATAACATCTTACAATAGAGTGATTAATTTTGTGCCACCTTGTACATATACGCATTTCTTATTTTACCTTAATTTTTGTTTTCGCTTTTACATTTTGCCACACGCCATGCTTTTATTCTCTTCTACATCATAAAAAAACGTAAAATATTTTTTTTCGCTATTTTAAAGTAATATTCGAAGATCGCTACCAGCAAATGAGAATGGGTTTGGAAATGGTATTCCAATGGATTTTTATTACTTAAAAAAGAGTTTATAACTTTATGCAAACAGTGTGATTTCTTTGAATTAAGGTTGAAATTTGAATAGGTCTAGCCAAGGAGCACCAAGAAATTTGGTGGCTCCTAAAACACTCTGGCATTGCATTTAGAGCTCTGGAAAGAGGGTAGATAGTCAAGAAGGGAAAGAGAAAAGTATCAGAGAAAAGTATTAGAGAAAAGATAGGATAGAATAGAGGCAGAGATAAAGGTAGTTAATCGTATGAAATTTTCAGATTCTTTGGCAAATCTGTAATCCAATTTTAGAGAACGAATATCACTCATTCTCACGACATCGGAACCCAAAACTCGTAGCCTTGCCAGAGAAAGTGTTCATTGAATTAGGGTACTTTTGATTGTAATTTTTCCCTACCCGGCAAAATGAAGCTCATTTTCACTCTTTATCACAGCGCACGGGCTACTCCTTTGTCAATGTGCGATGGGACACAGCCGACAAGGATGTGCGGGTATTTGTAGGGAAGGGTATAAGAACCTACCACTATGTCAACAGATGTTTAATGGCATTACCTAGCGCATTTATTTAAGGGGTCCCAGTAGTCTAGAGCTCGAATTTTTTTGGTATTTTCAGGAATTTTTTTTTACAATACAATTTACAAAGAAAAACGATATTTAAAGTTTTTACCAATTTTTCGCCCGGGTCAACTTCAGCGGCATTTTTATAATTAGAAAAAGCAAAAACTTTAATTAACAAAAATTCATAAAAAATTTTATGAAAACAAATGTTCTTCAATAATTTTCTTTTTATTTTAAAAATGCCGCTAAAGTTGACCCTACCGAAAAAATGGTAAAAAATTTAAATATTAAAGAAAAGCATAAAAAATTGCATAAAAAATGTGTTTTTTTTTAAACTAAAAAAACAAAAATTTTATTTAAAAACAAATTCATAAAAAAATTCATAAAAAAATTTTTTTTCAATAAATAATTTTTTTTCAATAATTTTTTTATTTTTTTTTATTTTAAAAATGCCGCTGAAGTTGACCCGGGCGAAAAATTGGTAAAAATTTTAAATATTAAAAAAAAACTTCATAAAAAATTTGTTTTTTTTTCATTAAAAATTTCATAAAACAATTTCATACAATTCTTTTCTTTATTTTTTATTAAAATTGGTAAAAAATTTAAATATTAAAAACAAAATCATAAAAAAATTTGTTTTTTTTTTGTTCATAAAAAAATTTCATAAAATTTTTTTTTTATTAAAAATTTTATTAATAAAATTTTTTCCTTTAATATTAATTATTTTAAAAATACCGCTGAAGTTGACAATACCGAAAAATTGGTAAAAAATTTAAATATTAAAAAAAAATTCATAAAAATTTTGTTTTTTTTCTATTAAAAATTTTGTAAAAAAATTTCGTACAATTTTTTTTTTTCCTTAAAAATTTTTGTCATAAAATTTTTTCTTTTTTTTTCATTAAAAATTCATTAAAAAAAATCATATGATTCTAGTACGGGCGATAGCCATTAATGTTGTGAACAACATATTAAAATTTCAGACGGTTGGGCTGAATAGTTCTTTTTTTTTGTTGACAACACCAGACCGCAAAAAGTAGTTTTGAGATAATTGAGTTTAAAGTTTTAGATACCGAAGCGCGCGGACCGCTCTCTACCTAGTTAATGGGCTGTAGAAGCTATAATATTGGAAATATTCTTCAAAAAATTTTACAGTATATTCTTAAAAGCTTATACTTTCGAAATATTAGAAAAAAAACATTTTTTTCAGAATTCTAGACCACCGGGACCCTTTAAATAATTTATGAGCTTCCCATCTTCTATTTTCCATTTCATATTTTTCTCAAACTTTGGCACGTGCTACCGACCCTTAAAACCCAATCCAAGAAAAGTAAAAAATCACACATTCGTTATTTAGGTGAATGAAGCGAATGGCTAGTAACGCGGCTGTCTTTCTAAAGGTGAAAGGTCAGAAGCACCCTAATGTATACCAGCGCTATCAGTAAATTACATAAACTTTTGTATCCCATTTGACTAGACAAAATAACAGTTCCAAACTATAAAAGATAAACAAACAAGTATATGGCACAAATTTCTATTTGCCTTGCAATCATAATTGAATACTCCTATATTTACTCGTTTATGGAGGCAAATATTTGCATATGGTGGGCAGAAAAAGGTTTCTTATTGGCATTGCCATGCGTGAGGGTCACCAAGAATAGTACTCAAGTAGTAATTTCACTAGCTTGATCTGTGGCATTTGACTAATATTTCCTATGTAAAACTTGCTACTGGTTGCGGTCAAATATCAAAAAGATAGGGCACTTTTCGAACTATTTACATACCTATAGCAAAAACCAAGTTTTCTGGGTACTGAAAAATTAAAATTGAGTTAACTAAATTGCCAGTATCAACGGTGCTGGTGAATTTATTTCTATAATTTTCATAAGCTTTTTTATGATATTTAAGAGTCACGGCAAAATACTGCAAGCTGAAATGAAGAGTTCGAACAAATAAAACAGTACAAAAGAAGAATTAAACCCAAAAAAGCACAGGGAAAACGAAAAACTTTAACCGGAAATGTTATCTTGATGGCTCAATTTTATTTGCTAACTTTTGCCAAAGTTTAACCGGTTCCTTTCAGGAGCAGAAATAGGCTTAGCAAGAAACTAGCAGAAGAAAATTGTTCTACAAAATAAATAAATACAAAACTGATGGAAAGTGAATTCAGTGCAGAACATTTGTAGAGAAGAGTGGCTTAAAGTCATTTTAAGACCTCTTTAAAGTTTCTGCTAAATACCCCGGCAATAAACGCAGTATAGATATCCTCCAACTGCGGCGCAAACAAATATTTGCCAGTTGTTTGCTCAAGTGCGCATCAGTGCGTTTGTGTGCGGGTGCGTGTGTGCGCCCGAAAGGTGGGAAATGTTTATGGCCGCCGGATATGAACACAGGAAATGGCTGTAGTCGTGCCAACCTGGCAGATGTCAAGAGCTTATGGCAATAACAAATACAAACGAGTATGTAAAAGAGGAATGTATGTTTCTATATATTGTATATGCTGCAGCAACAACAACAACCTCCTTCTCCTATATTTCATGCATTTATTGTAAAGTTGGCAAATACTTAAAACAAATTGTTTTCCAAATCATTACGAACACACAGCAACGCACCTACATGCACACCCATACACACCCACACACATGCATACACAAACATGTGTGCTACTTCAGTAAATATTTGTGCACTGGTAATTTGAATGGAAGTGCCTCCTCCACTTAAAATGTGAAATATTTTAAATGGGATTTATGAAGCGCGCCATTCACGGCTTATAAACAATGGAATGGGCGCAAGTTGAAGATTATATTAATATCTTTTGGAAGTATTATACATTTATTTATGTATACACTTTACAACAGTAATGTGCGTCCATTAGTGGGAAGTGATGAACGTAATTGTTATATATGCACGCGACGACAAAAAAAACCGTGCATCACACGCATCTTCCTGTTTGCTAAACTAGTATTCGTTGGTAATTTCCATGCGATGGGTATAAGCGCAAAGCAGGAGCGACTATGATGTACCATCCCTTTCTACACTGGCGCAGATTTCAAGGCTTAGACGAGCCGCCACACCTAACATGGTGAATAGACGCTGCAATCCTGATAAGCCCTTAAACCGTATATGTCGGAGTGGCTTCATCAGTATTTTCTTCTTACGCTTTAGCTCGCTCTGGAATGGATGTTCGGAAACTACCCAGAGGATACTTGGGAGCAGCCGGAAGTTGTGAGCTGCTTGGACCATATGGGGAAAAATTGCCCTGTCCCAAGTGAATGGCGATCACGGGCTTTCCCCACTTGGGTGGACTTCTACACATAACAGGTGGCGCTAAAGTAATCCTCCTATCAGAAAATGCTATAAATTTTGCGATTGGCCCCTAATGTCAGTTCTTCTTTGACATTTGTGTAGTAAACACATGCGAAATACACGTTAATAAACAATGTTACGCTACACTGCTCCAGAACGCGGAATATTGCTGACTATTTATTTGACCAATAATTAGTCGGTGACTTTGGCACAACGTGAATTTCGTCGCAGATTTCCTCGCCGTCCAATGCCTACTGGCGAAACACTGCAACGTTTAGCCGCTCGCCTCGAACAGACTGGCACAACACGAGATGCTGCCAGGCGTGGCAGACCCCGGAGTAGCCGTTCTGCAGAGAATATTGCTGCTGTAGCCGAGGATGTCATGGAAGCGCCGTCGACATCGACCAGACGACGTGCCACGCAAATGGGTATCAGTTGACGGTCTTTACAGCGAATATTGGTACAAGATTTGAAAATGTTTCCGTACAAAGTCCAGACGGTGCATCTGCTGTTAGCTGCTGACCGCCAATCGCGTCTAACATACGCTCAAGCCATCCTTAATCACCACCAAGAGGAAGATGATTTTTCATCAAAAATAATCATGAGTGATGAGGCCCATTTCCATCTTAGCGGGTACGTAAATAAGCAAAATTTACGCTTCTGGGGCACTGAAAATCCGCGTGTAACCCACGAAGAGCCATTACACCCGCTCAAAGTCACTGTATGGTGTGCTGTTTTCGCTGGAGGAGTCATCGGACCTTTTTTCTTCGAAGACGTCGCGGGCCAAACGGTTACTGTGAATGGTGAGTGCTACAGAGCAATGACCAACGAGTTCTTTTTGCCGCAACTTGATAAATTGGGATTGGAAAACATGTGGTTCCAACAGGACGGTGCAACGGCACACACTGCACGTGCCACAACCGACACGCTGAAGGATGCATTTCCCGGGTGCCTAATCTAGGAGGAGCTATCGCCGGAAGTTTTGGCCAAAGTGATGGAAAATGCCATAAAAAGGGCTCAAATGGCAATCAACTGTGGCGGCGGCCTTTTACATGACATCATATTCTCGACTTGATGTAAAAAAAGTAAAATAAAAATAATCCACAAGAAGAATCAAAGTTTTTCTTTTTTTTTTAAATTACAGCCAAAAAACATCGCAAGGTTACTTTTGCGCCACCTTGTAGAATCATCCTCATTGCTGCTAAAGACAGAGTGAAACTAGACATTATCGCCAGAATAAATAAATCTCCGAACTATCTGGTCTGCGAGCATCCTCAGCGTACATACAAAATTACGGATATTTAAGACAAATGTACTATCAGTACTCATGTATGGATCGGAAACCGGGCTCACAAATAAGTGGATTGAAAACAAAATTCAGAGCTGTGTAAACAGATGTTTGCGCAGGATATTGAAGATCTGGTGGTCCAACTCCATAAGTAACAACGATCTATATACCAGACGTGCAAACTCCAGCCGGTAGTTAATATGATAAAACTGCAAAAGTGGAGGTGCATTGGGCATACGCTTCGCAAGGACGCAAATGAAATCTGTCGTCAAGCACTGGATTGGGATCCGCAAGGTTGACCGTCCAAAAATATCTTGGCGGAGAACTGTCCAGAAGGAAGTTGAAACGTCAGGAAAAACTTGGAACGAAATCAAGTTTCTTGCAAAAACTAAAATGAGATGGAGGTGTTTTACTGAGGCCTTATGCTCCAGTGGGAGAAACAGAAACCGATGATAATGATGACAATGATAACCCCACGCATCTTAAACTTTCTTATTTAATTTTAAATAAAAATACAGTTCATTCTCTATCAAAATACGCATGACTCAAAGTTCAAAACTTTATGCGATAGGCAGAAAAATTCACAAAAATCTAAAAAGTTTTCTATAAAAATGAAACTTATCTTCGTTCGTCGTATGGCGTTTGTTAACGAATAAACTAAGTTTTTATACAAAATTATTTAAAATTAAATATGATAATACAAAAGCCAATATGAAATTTAAATAAAAATGAAAAATAAAAAATTAAATTAAATAAAAAAAAAATTTTCAAAAAAATATTATAAAATGAAAATAAATACCAAAATATTTTAAACTAGAAACAAAGAAATAAATTTAAAAACAAATGAAATAAAATAAAAGAGTAGAAAAAAAGGAAAAATTATAAAAATATGACAATACAAAAGATAAAATGAAATTTAAACAAAATTGAAAAATAAAAAATTAAATTAAATTAAAAAAAATTTTGAAATAAAACAAAAATGCGGAGAAAACGTAATACAACAAAAACCTAAACTAAAATTTAAACAAAATTGTAAAATAAACACTTTTGAAAATTATATATTAGTAAAAAAAAAAAATATAACAACTTATATAAAATGAAATATAAAAAAAATTTAAATAAAATAAATCCTATTAAAATGCAAGTAAAAAAATTACAAATATATAAATACATATACAAAATTAAATGAAATTAAAACAAAAAAAATTTAAGAATAATAAATATCAAAAATGAAAAAGCTAATAAACTTTATTGGATATGGGAAAAAGTTCCCGCTCTCGTAAAAGATGTCGTAAAAGAGGTGTCGCTGCTCATACTACGTCAATTTTAGGTCTAGTAATATACTGGTGATTTAAAGGTGCATATGTGAGGTATCGATCGCACTAGTAGACATTCGTTTGAAGCGTAAAGATCCTTTTTTTATCTGACATCAAAAATGTCTACGTTCGTACCGAAAAAACAGTATTTTGCAGGAAGTCATGCTTCATTATTACCTTTTAAAGAAAAGAGCACCTGAAACGTGTCATTCATTGATTAATATTTACGGTTATCACGCTCCATCAAATACAAATTGTAAAGAGTGGTTTCGATGCTTCCAAAGTGGCATCTTCGACGTGAATGATAAAAATCGCGAAGAGGCGCCGAAAAAGTTCGAAGATATTCAACATCAACTATTATGGGATGAAGACGCATGTCGAACCCTTTGTGATATGCTAAAAGAGTTGGATGTTGAGAGATCAACCATCGGTAAACGTTTGCATGCGATGGGAATGGTCCAGAAAGCAGATAACTGGGTACCACATCAGTAGAACGAGAGGGATATCGAGAGACGTTTGGTGACGTGTGAGTTACTTTTTTAACGGCAGAAAAGAAAACTTTTTCTGCATCACATCGTCACTGGCGATGAAAAATTAATCAATTATGATAACCCTAAGCGTCGAAAGTTTTGGACCAAGCCAAGTGAACTAGGTCCATCAACAGTGAAAAAAAATATTCATGCTTCAATGGTTGAATTGTGAATCTGGTGCGCTCAGATGGGTGTCATGTATTATCAACTTCTTAAGTCATCTGAAACCATCACGGGCGATCGTTACCGACTACAGATAATACGTTTGAAACGAGCTCTCAAAGAAAAGCGGCCGGAATGGGACGGTAGACATGACCTGGCTTTGCTGCATGACAACGCCAGGTCACATGTTGCTGAAACGGTCCAGAAATATTTAGAGGGAATCAATTGTGATATCTTGCCCCACCCGCCGTATTCCCCAGACATTACACCTTCGGATTACCATCTTTTCCGATCAGTGCAGTCAGCCCTTATGGGGAGCGGTTCACTTCTTACGAGAGCATCGTAAACTGGCTCAATGAATGAATCAAATCAAAATAACTCTAATTTTTCGTCAGAGGAATCCGTATGATGCCTGAAGGATGGAGTAAAGTTATAGCTTCCTATGGCACGAACTTCTCATTAATTTAATTTTTTAAATAATTCGTAACTTTGGCTAAGAAAGGACGGAAACTTATTCCCATGCTCAATGAATTAGAAAAAACTATATGAAATCTTGAAAAGAATTTCGAAATAAAGAACATAAAGAAAGAAGTAAAAAATATTATTATATATATTAAAAAATTAAATAGTGTTTAAAAAAATAAAAAAATAAAAAAATAAAAAAGGAGTAAAAACTATGATTATTATTTTTTATAAATTAATATAAAAAAATACTTAATTAAAAAATAAAAAAGGAGTAAAAAATATGATTATTTTTTATAAATTAATATAATTTAAAAAAATACTTAATTAAAAAATATGAAAAGAAATAAATGTAGGATATTATTAAAAATTAAATTAAGTTTAGAAAAATAGAGTTTTCTTTTCTTTTTTATATTTACAAATATCATCTGATAGTATAAAATTAAAATGAAAAGTTCTATAAGAGCTGCAACCCGTTTGTTATACCCACTTTCCGGAAAATACTTTTATTTTTCAAATTGGCTGAGATGTTACGTCTTAACGATTTTCTTCGATTTTTCTTATTTTTTTTCTCGTTCTAACCGGCGTCAATGGAACACACCAAGCGATACCAAGTCCTTTCCCACCTGACCTTTCCAACGCAGAGGAGGCCTTCCTTCCACATTTGCTAACACCAGCTGGTACCACATCGAACACTTTCAGAGTTGGAGTGTTAGTGTCTATTCAGACGATATGACCCAGCCTGCGTAGCCGCTGTATCTTTATTCGCTGCCTATGTCTATGGCGACGTAAAGTTCACGTACAGCTCATTGTGCCATCGCCTGCGATATTCGCCATTGCCAATGTGAAAAGGTCCAAAAATCTTCGAACAGAATCTTTCTCTTACAAGCTCCAAGACATGATGAGAGACTCTTTAAGGCTTTAAGGCTAATCAGCTTAAAGTTTTTTAAAAGTATTGTTTTTATATGCTTTGTTTGGTTTTGATTGATTGAGTGCCGATTTTTTCATATTTACGAATTTTTCATTTATTCTTTTGAATCCCGTTTGCGATAGGTGTTGGGAATTTTCTTTTACGAGAAACTATTGGGAATAAAGAACAAAAATCGTCAAAAAACCAACATATTTTTTTTATATATTTTTGTGCAAAACTTTTAAGCTTAAAACTTTAAACCATGTGGGGTGCTTTTTTGAAAAAAATGTTTCTTTTTTTTGTTTTTTTTGAGGTACAGTAGGTTCTGTTTTTATGCGGCTTTTTTTATGCGGTTTTGAAACAGTGCGGTTTTTTTTTTAATTACAAAATGCATGTCGACCTATCGGGAATTGTACAAATAAACAAGATTCTAAACCAGCTAAGCAAAAACTCTTCACAGATTACATCAGAAATGCTAACCCTACAAGTATGGAACCGCCTGCATAACTATCTAGATCAGACGTGTAAATTTCC
This sequence comes from Anastrepha ludens, assembly GCF_028408465.1. Lineage (NCBI taxonomy): Eukaryota > Metazoa > Arthropoda > Insecta > Diptera > Tephritidae > Anastrepha > Anastrepha ludens. The sequence goes on along the minus strand of NC_071502.1, from coordinate 22,260,926 downwards.
TCTAGTGACGAAAGTGATTTTACGCCAAATCCTAAACGAACGCGCAACATGGGGGTATTGTCTGATTCTATTTCTGACTTAAATTTATTTTTCGATTCTGACGTTTCTTAAATAAAGATATAATTTTCAAAAATACAATATTTTGTTTATGCGATTTTATTTAATTATTTCAGATTCATGCGGTCTTTGGAACGTATCTATAGATATAATATGGGACTAGTGCCCTTTTTTATGCGATTTTATTACATTATTTCAGATTTATGCGGTTTTAGCACTTTTGAAACGTATCAATAGTTTTACTATGGAACTAGTAGCTTTTTTTATGCTGTTTCTTGCGGCACGTATCTACCGCATAAAAACAGAACCTACTGTATTTTCAAACCGAAAAGTCGCCCTAATTTCATCATCATCTATTAGCACTACATCGTTCCCACTACAGTCGGTTCTACGTTACCGGAACGACCCGGATTTATATCCGGCCAAGGATTGTCACTTCAGCAGCATTCCCCATATGGGGAAGGATTATGCTGCTACAACAACAACAGCACTACATCCCTGGTTGGGCTTTAGCTGCCCCAGCAATTTTCTTTCATTCAACACGATCCAGCGCAAGAGATTTCCAGTTTTTGACCCCCAATCTTTTCAGATCTTCTGTTACGTTATGCAGCCAAGTTGTTTTTGGTCTTCCCCGCCGTCTTGAATAAAAAGGATTGTAGTTCAGCAGAAGATTTTAGTGGCCTTCCGTCATCCATGTGAATGATGGGACCTGCCCATCTGATGCCTTGCGACCTGATAAATCTTACAATATCTGCGCCATTGCAGAGACAGAGCAGCTCCTCATTGTGCCTGATTCTGTACTCGCCATCATCTTCACGTATTGAACCAAATACTTTACGCAATATTTTGCGCTCAAATATTCTTAAGCGCTCCTCGTCTGCAAGAGTCAAGCTCCAAATTTCTGCGCTGTAGGTCGAATGAGTGATTTATAAATAGCTCCTTTGCACCTACGTAAGAGAGGTCTTGATTTCAGGAGATTTATACTAGCGCAGTATGCACGATTCGCCGTCATTATTCTGCCAGATAGACAGTCCTGCAAGCTGTTGTCGTTGCGTATTAGTACGCCGAGGTATGTAAATTTGGACACTCTCTAACAACTGAAGTTGTCTTCGATGTCAATAACGTCAAACGCTTACCTTTTCACTTTTGAGATCCTCATATAAAGGGTGGTTAAGTTTCAAGGGCCGCTGTTGATTTTGATTAAAATACAATGTTTTTATGAAATTATGGTCATTTTGCTTTATTATGATAATATTGGTATAGTTCAATTGCGTATGGAATAAAATATCAGCCAAATGTCTGCCACTGCTCCAAGAAAGAAGTCCAACGGTGTCAAATCACATGATCTTGGCGGCGAATTGACATCGCCGCGACGTGAGATTATTCGGCCATCAAATTTTTTCCGCAAAAGAGTCATTGTTTCGTTAGCTGTGTGACAAGTGGCACCATCCTGTTGAAACCACATATCGTCCACATCCATATCTTCCAATTCGGGCCATAAAAAGTTCGTTATCATCACATGATAGCGAACATTATTCACAGTAACTGCCTGACCGGCCTCATTTTGGAAAAAATACGGCCCAATGATGCCGCCGCGTCATAAACTGCACCAAACAGCCATTCTTTGTGGGTGAATTGGTTTTTTGGCAACCACTCTTGGATTATCAGTTGCCCAAATGCGGCAATTCTGCGTATTGACGAATCCACTGAGGTGAAAATGTGCCTCATCACTGAAATTTCGAAGTGCGGCATATGCATTTTGATTTGAACGCCTGTTTTCATAATAAGCCTGAATAACTTTAACGCGTTGTTCGATTGTGTATCTTTCTATGGTGTAAATTGAATTAGTCTGAAATTGCAAAATGTCAAATGAAATGTAGAAAAAAACTTAACGTTTAGATGTGGTTCACATTCAACATCGGCCCTTGAAATTTAACCACACTTTATTTTATTTTGCTTTTGTTTATTGCCAGCCCTACCAATCTCGCATTTTTTTCTGTCGCTAGGAAGATGTCATTTAGGTAGCGTGTACTATGGGAGATAATGCCTATATTGTCCGCTTATGCTATAGTCAGTGTGGTCCAGAAAAACAGGTGCCCCGATCTCATGAAGTACTTAATGGCATAATCCAAAACTAGATTGAAGATGGTTGTTGAAAGAGCATCACCTTGTTTTACACCACTGTCGATATTAAATGCGCTCGTCATATTTTGTTGCATTTATTTTTGCCTACCTCGGGTAAATTTTATTGTTATAAAAATGATCAATTCTCTGATTCTGTACAAAAAAACCACTTCATTTCCATGCAGTTTCACGCACATCACTCTCTGCTATTGACGCTAGATTCACTTATCTTCGCACTCATCCATCATTCATCAGCCTGCCGCTTACGTAGTTTATTTACTCGCCCTCTCTACACTGAGACAACATTTTAATGGCTGCTCAATTGCCAATCCTCAGCGCGCACGCCACTTTTTCACGCATTCGACCGCTAAATCATTCATTCCCACAGCCATTAATTCATTTATTTGCATCTGTTTGCCTTCAACAACCCGCGCTCCGCTGCGCTCTTTCTTCGCTCTCGCTAGTAACAATTTGGAATTCAAGCAGCTGCACAGAATGCTTTCTCGTACATTTGCTGTCACAGCTGCCCAGTTGCGGATGGCGTAAGTTGCTTGTTACAACAGCTGTTGTTGATTTACTTTGCAGGCTACGCAGCGCCTTGTTGGCTAGGAAAACTTAAATTTTGTAAGGCATTTGTAGTGAATTGAAAGTTTTTGCTTTGTTTGTTTCCCGGCAAAGTACGATTAGCCGACTCAAAGGCGTATTTTCACTTGTGTGTGTGTGTATGTGTGAATGATTTTGTGGTCTCAGCACATTTCTCTGCACACAGTCCATTCTGAATTTACTGAATTCACTCGAAAACTTCGATAACTTGGAGTGCTGCATAGCTAAGCAGATTGCGGCGCACAAGCAAACTTAGCACTTAAGAAAACTGTGTGAAGTTTTCATAAACTTTCCATTGAATTTTTGCTGCAATTGACGGGAACTACTCCGCTTTCGTTGTTCAGCCTCAAAGTTAATTATGTTTGTACACCTTTTTTCTTAGTTTATTACTATTCTTTGTGTGCGTTAGTTTGTGAAGAATTTCAGCAAAACTTAGTACCAACTATTTTTCTTACTCAGGACCTTCATTGGTTTTCTGCTTATTTGTGCAGTTCCTGGATATTCAGGCTTTTAGTAGGCAGTCCTAATTACTTTCTAAGCTTGTAATTATCTAGAAAAAGGACTTTTAGAAACTTTGTTGCACTTATTTTAGTGACAAATAGTTTTAGGCACGTTTGGGCTGGAGCAAATGATTATTTAATTACTAATTAAGTTGATTGCTTGCAGACTGCGCTGCAAAGCCAAACAAAAATTATGGGCCAACTAAGGTCAACTAAGGTCGGACATATGGATTGGAAAACTTGGGAAAAAGAATTGTCTTTCAGCGATATGAATACATTTTATATTCGTTTCATCATCATCACCATTATCATCAAGTAGCGATTACAGCTCAGGGTGAGCTTTAGCTTCATCCACAAACCTCTTCCAATCTGCATCCCTACCCCTTTATATTCTTTCAATAACCTTAAATCCATCCTTTTTTTCCTCTAACCCTGTCAGTTCTGATGTACAAATTCGGAAGGTTCTTTAAAATTTGTATGAAGAGTTTTCCAATCTATCGCGATCGAGAGATGATTAACGATTTTTTATGGCCGGAATTGGAATTGAAAGTTTCCGGACCGTGTTATCTCTCGTGATCACAATTGGCCATCGCGATCTTGTGATTTAACACCTTGTGACTTCGTTTCTTTGGGACCACGTGAAAGAGAAGGTCTACGTCAATAGTTCAGGGTTGATTCAAGACCTCAAAGAGGGAATACGAGAAGCTATCGAGGACATAGGGCAGCCACTTTGCAATTCGGTTATGGGAAATTTCATGAAAAGGATATTGCCCAGTAAGCGTGGTCGTGGTGGTTATTTGCCTGATGTTGTTTTCCACTCTTCACGGCATACCTTCCGCTTTATAATGAAATAAACGTCCGATCATTTATATGAAAAAATAGCATTTTTCTTTAAATATCAAAATAGCACCTCTTATTGGAAAACCATTTATGATGTGAAGCAAACATATCTGGCCATTTTCGCTAGATGTCTTTAGTGAGCTATACATGTATAATGATCTGTGCGATGCATCGAGCACAGTAATCATCTCTTTAACACGGTTGATTGAGATTTATTAGATAAAAGTAATCAAAAATTGGACCGATCGAACAGACCATGTAACTTGCAGCCGCGACGAACATATGTCGGATATCATATTCAAATAGTAAATGCCATGGAATCATCTACAGGTTACACAACCAAACTCATTCTAACAATATTTCCGTTTTGCATTATCAAAGACCTTAGTCTGAAATTTAAAAAAGAAATTTAAAAAATGATGGGTTTTCTCGTTACTTGCATTCATTTTCCAACGATCGTTGTGTGGATTACTCTTTATGGAAATGCACAAAGTACCTAAAAAGGCCACCAATGCACTGGCCTCCTCTCAAGATAAAAAAAGGAAAATGGACTAATAACAATTCCCAGAAAGCAGAAATATATACAGATTATCTAGCTGATATTTTTACACCTCATGAGGCAACATCCGAAAGCCTGTCTACATCCGTGCTCCAAGAGTTTGAAGAAATTCCATGAGTCACGAGCGCCGAACTAAAAAGAGAAATTAAAATGCTAAAAAATAAAAAAATCCCCTGGTTTCGA